>NW_026067902.1:24513953-24682357 GCF_014885135.2 Alexandromys fortis | reverse complement strand
AAAAAAAAAAGAAAAAAAAAAGAAATAGCAAGGAACTCAGGACCGCGAGGGGTGCACCCACACACTGAGACAATGGGGATGTTCTATCGGGAACTCACCAAGGCCATCTGGCCTGGGTCTGAAAAAGCCCGGGTTAAAACCTGTCTCGCTGAACATAGCGGACAATGAGGACTACTGAGAACTCAAGAACAATGGCAATGGGTTTTTGATCCTACTGCACGTACTGGCTTTGTGGGAGCCTAGGCAGTTTGGATGCTCACCTTACTAGACCTGGATGGAGGGGGGTGGTCCTTGGACTTTCCACAGGGCAGAGAACCCTGATTGCTTTTTGGGCTGATGAGGGAGGGGGACCTCATTGGGGGAGGGGGAGGGAAAGGGGAGGCGGCGGTGGGGAAGAGACAGAAATCTTTAATAAATAAATAAATTAAAAAAAGAAATATGAATATAAACATCCAACAAATATTTCTTATCACCATCAGAGAAATGAGAATTAAGAACATAACTTGACTTCATGCTGCCCCAGTTGAAATGACTGTTATGAAAAATAATAATACTGGCAAGGTAAATCATAGGTGGGTCTGGTAGTGTGAATATAATTGGCTCCTATAATTTCATAGAGAGTGGCACTATTAGGAGGTGTGGCTTTGATGGAGTGGGTTTGACATTGTTGGAGGAAGTGTGGCACTTTGGGGACAGGCTTTAAGGTCTTTTTCTCAAGCGTCACTCCATGCGACAACAGTTAGTCAACTTTCTGTCCCCTGCAAGATGTAGGACTCTTCAGCTACCTCTGCACCATGTCTGCCTGCATGCCGGCATGCTCCCATCATGATGATAATGGACTGACCTCTGAAACTGTAAGCGACCCACTCCAATTGAATGTTGTCTCCACAAGAAATGCTGTGGTCATGGTGTCTCTTCACAGCAATAGCAACCCCAACTAAGACGGTGGGAATGTGAATTATAACCTTGATGGAGAACAGTGTGAAAGCTCCTAAAAATGGAGCTGCCATGTCATCCAGCTATGCCCGCATGAAACCAGTCTATCAGAGATCATGGCATGACCATGTTTGTGATGAAATTATTCATAATAGCAGTGATACAGAATCAGCCTGGGGGATCAACCACAAAGGGATGGATAAAGAAAACATGACATGTAAACACAATGGGAATCCATCTGCAGGGAAGTGGATGGAACTAATGTATATTAAGCAAAATAAACCAGAAACAGAAAGATAAGTACCACATGTTCTATCATATGTAAAAGCTAAAAAAAATCTTATTGAGGATTAGTGATGATTTGAACTTTGGAGGGAGAAAGTGAAGGGAGGCTGTATTTGACTAGTATGTGCTGTGTGCATATGCTGAAATATTATTCAGAATTGTATTAACATATAGGATTAATACATCTTAATCAAAACAGAACAAGATATTGAAGTATTTTTTATCTGTATGACTCATTAGCACCTTTTGTCATACTGAGAATTTAAACTTCTTACTAGCGTGTGAAGACCCCATGTGACCTGAATCCTAACACCTTCCCAGCATCACCTAGGTCTCCCTCTTTGGTCCTCACTGCTTCCCGGCAGGGGTTGTCTCCTGCTTCTCTGTACACAGCGTATCTTTGAGCATGTTCTCTTTACTGTCAACTTTTCCCACTACCCTGGTCTTTTCTAAGAGGTATTTTCTGACCATCTTATCCAACTAGATGTCTCATGTGTGTTAGAGTCTCTCACTGAACATTATGCCTTCTCTAGAGCTCCGGATATTTGTTTATTTGGCTATTGGCTGCTCCCTTGCAACACACACACACACACACACACACACACACGCATGCACGCACACACGCATGCACACACACATACACCATACCATTGGACTGTAAGTCAAACAAATGCAGTGGCCATATCTATTTTATCTCTAGGACCTACTAGAAGAAATTCAATAAGTATATATTGGTTATGTCAAGCAACTGAGTCTTTGCCTAGGTTTATACCCAGTTTTACAGATATTTTTTCCTTCTCTTCAAGACATTTGTACACTTACAATAAGACAGTGACTCAGGAACTCTTTATGGACAGAATGAGTTCATGGAGATAGCATGTTCTCTGGTTTCCAGCTGCCCTTGTTGGGGAATAGATGCACTGGGCTGCTGACAGGGTGTGTACAGTCTCAGCTACGAACTAGCAGCATGGCCTAAGTCAAGCTGACGCCTCTTTAGGTTTCAGTTCTCATCAGTCTCGTGGGAATAATACTGGACGCTGACTGGACGCTGCTTCTGCAGATGACTCAGTCCCCAAGCCTTGCCAGAGACCTCCCTGGAATCTTTGCCAATGTCACCTTCAAAGGGAGTTTTTATTTTGTTATCCCAGTGGCTGGTGAGTTTGTAGAAGGATCTTAATATTGCCATGGCCAGAATATGGAAGGAGCCTGTATTAGTCCACCAGGACTGCCCCCAAGCAAATGCCCAGCCTGGACTACTTAGAGACCATTTCTCATGGAACAAATGAATGAACGAACAAATGAATGAACGAACAAATGAATGAATGAACGAAAAAAGTGCCAGTAATTTTGACTTAGGCCCTAAAATAGTAAATCAGCCCCTGTGCTCTACATAGTCTATTTCCTTCAGGAATTTTTTCTTTTCCCTAATTCTACTGTCTTGAATATTTACAAACACGTCTACAGAAAGGCCTATTTCTCAGTTCATAAAATAAAAAAAATAGTATTTGGAGGTATGAAAAAGTACTAACAACAGCTTTTTCATTATAATCTGGGAAAAATATAAATAATACAAGATTCTGTATATAGCATTTTAATAGAATCCATTACTATAAACATATAAATTATTTTACCCACACGAAGGTACTTTTTTAAAAACTATGATTGCTTTGGTACCATTCTTGAGCACAGTTTTTGAAAGAGTCATCTGTCGTAGTATCTTATATCTAGTTTTCAAGCATAGACAAAAATACCAAAGTGTAAAGTAAATCTATATGATTACCATTTTAAATACAAATGTCAGACACTAGTTCTTAAAGCTTCTACTTTTAACAAGAGACAATATAAATCTTATGTCTACTTATAAATAGAAATACTAAGAAATCAGATCCTAGTAAATTATGTAACATTAATTTATCAATATAATATTTAGATATGGAATTTATAATATGTACGTACCCGACCTGAGAGGTGAAGGAGACAGAGAGAGCCTGCATATGCATGGCCCAAATATGTCTCCTTGTGATGCCCAGCTTTCAAAGCAACCCATTTGTGCTACAAGATAGTGCTAAGGGAGAAAATCTAAAATGACATTTATGCCTTATCTAAAGAATAGGCCACTGAATCAGATTACTATGCATGTATTATTGTGGAAAATACCTTCTTCTTGGCTAAATATAGAACTCCTAGCTCCTAAAGCACAGATAATATGATCTGATTCAACTTTCTGTCTCCTGACCCTCCTTCTGAACCTGGTCCAGAGTCAAGGATCAAGAGACACGTTTAAGATTGATGCACATAAAGACAAAACCTTGGATGACCTTGGATGCTAACGACAGCAGCAGTCTACTAAAGATGTCTAAGGAGCCCGACGTGCTCTAGATTTTGAACCCAGATGTCCTCCAGGGCAGAGAGTGATAGAATGGGGATACTCATGATAAACTATGACCAAAGTTAGAAAATACACTTTTAGAAGCAGTGTCACATCAGGTGTCAAAACATCTGAGTTCTGTCTGAAGTGTTCCACAGGCGAGCTGTGTAACACTGGTCCAGGTGCTTAATTTCTGCATCTTGATTCTCTCGATATATGAGGTTTAATTAAGCCCATCAAACACTCTGTGAGCTCCAACAGTTCATGCACAAGATAATTTGAAAATGAAGAGACTTTGAGATTCTGCAATCAGGTTGGAACCTACTTTTCACAATTAGATTTCCTAAAATTCTTCAGTTCTCATTAGGAAGCATTATGTCTGGTCCCTTAGCTTCTTTCCCATTTGCTCCTGCTGGGGCTTCCTCCCTGCTTTTCTTATCTAATTCTAATTCCTTTTTTAAAAGATTTATTCACTTTTTAAGTTTATGTCCATTGATATTTTGCCTGCATGTATGTCTATGAGGAAGTTTCAGATCCCCTGGAACTGGAGTTACAGACAGTGAGGCGTTGCTGTGTGGGTGCTGGGAGTTGAACCCAGGTCTTCTGGAAGAGCAGCCAGAGAGCCCTTCACCACTGAACTGTGTTTCCAATCTCTGCCTAATCATAATTTTTTTTTTATTTTCGAGACAGGGTTTCTCCGTAGCTTTTTGGTTCCTGTCCTGAAACTAGCTCTTATAGACCAGGCTGGCCTCGAACTCACAGAGATCTGCCTGCCTCTGCCTCCCGAGTGCTGGGATTAAAGGCGTGCGCCACCACCGCCCGGCCTCTAATCCTAATTCTTAAACAGACGTCTGTCCACCAGCTGAAGTCCAAGGTCACGAATGCCTGGGGTTTGCAGTGACCAGTCTAAGGACAGAAAAAAACAGACCCTGGTAGACTCTGTTCCCAGTGTTCTTCCCAGCATGCTTTACGGTTCCTTAACTTCTCCTTGCCTCTGACTTTCACATCTTCACTTTACTTTCTCCAACAATACTCCAAGATTGCAGAGAAATGACCTGGCTGCAAGTCTGTCCTGTAAATCTTTCACCAAGTGAACAGAAGTATCTGGCTTTTTCACCTTATTTTGAAGATGCTGATGCTCAGTGTCCTAAATTTGTTTAGGGAAAGTCTTCTTAAAATTTCTACTTGTGGTCCCTTTTCACTTGTGTGATCCTATAGCTATGTAAAGTAAATATACAAATCATAAAGATAAAACAGAGGAATTTATTTTAAGATATTTCTTTGACATATTTGTGTATATATATCATATACCACTTATTAAAGATGAAAGTAATTTTACATATTAACAAGATGATTGTGCTTATTTATTTTTATATGAAGAATTAAATCTTGGCTGAATATTTGATACTGTAGGACACAGGCTATCTTCAGTATTTTCCAGAAGTGACCTATATTTTGATTTTTGCAACAATCAGTTTTGACAATGCCATTTTTCATAAATAGTACAAAATGGCAGACGTACAATGAGGGCCATTTCAGAAATTGCTGGAAGTTCTGTTCTATTCCCAGGTCAAAATTCCTTGCTTTAATAATTTTCAAAAATAAAACTTGTCAGCAACTCAGACTGCAACTTTAAAAATCAAACATGTTTACATAATACAGTCCAATGATATGGTGACTTGATACTTATGTGCTCAGGACAGTAGAAAAATATTAAAGTCTATAGTCAGTAATTAAACTGCTATGTTTAGACAAGAATAGGAAACTTTGTACATACAATGAAAACAGTACATTCATAGTGTACAATAGTCTTAAATCTGAGCTGTTTCAGGCAGTGTGTGTTGATGTTCTGTGAGGTCAGGCACAATGTGAAATATGTACAATGTGTACTCAAAACCAATGTTTTAATGAAGTCATGTGGTACAACACTGGCAATGGCTGTTACATACACCTTGGATTCATTTGATATCTTACTTGGAATTCATTTGGTCATTGTGCATTCATAAGCCTTTTACTGTTCCAATCTCTTTTTACAACCTTCATATACGCAGGTTCAAGAAACTGAGGGATAGTGGGTATATGCAACAAGACAAAGCACCACCTGCTAAGTAGACCTCCTCGTTTCTTACATAGCCTTCAAAAAGACATCTGGAGGCTGGAGAGCTGTCTCAATAGTTAATATCCTTACTATCCTCTATAGAGGACCCTGGTTTGATTCCCAGAACCCACATCCTGGCTCACAACTATCGGTATTTCCAGTTCCAGCAGATTTGATGATTTTATGCCCTCTTCATACCTCTGTAGGTTCCAGGAATGTTCATGATACACAGATATACAGGCAAACAAAACCCTCATACATACAAAACAAAATAAATAAAACTAAAAAACAAACAAACAAACAAGAAACCCAGACAACTGAGGAATACAACAAAACAAGAGAAAAGCATAATTTAAAGTAAACTTTGACCCTCTTTTTTTTTTAACCAATGTGTGTGTTTTCTATAAGGTCATAAAATGTGCAAAATGTGCTAAAACAATTTGCAATACCAAATATAGTATTTAATTGTAGATAACTGTGTTGTCCATCTTCTTTACTTACATCTACGGAACTAAACTGAACAACTAAACCACAGAACTAATCTTGGCTTCTCAGATTCAAAATATGTTCATGATTCTATTCCAAAACACGAAATCAAAATATAGTGCTGTGTCTCCTAGTTCAATGTCACATGAATTTGTTGGTCAAACTTTGTGTTGCTCTAATATGATGATGGTCAAGGTACCTGAACAAATGCCTCCCCCATCCCTCGTCTAGGGTCCCAGACACCTTTCCCATCCCGGTACTTCTCCCACAAGAAAAAAAGACAGTCTTCTGTAGGTTGCAAGTCCTGGTCTGATTTATTTATAAAGCAATAAATATTTGAAGCACAAACAAACTGCACGTGTGTAAACAAACTGTACAATGACTGATGAGAGATGGGGGCGGGGGGCTCAGAGGATTCCAAGAAGCACAACACCATCATCCTGAATGGAAGGTAGACTAAGAGAGGGACACCTTAGAAGCACTTGCGATGGACAATGGATGGACCTGCCTCGTCATACTCTTGCTTGCTGATCCACATTTGTTGGAAGGTGGACAGAGAGGCCAGGATGGAGCCCCCGATCCAGACAGAGTATTTACGCTCAGGGGGAGCAATAATCTGCAGAAAGAAAACAAAACCATCAGTGTGTTCTGAAGTTCCCAACAACGGAGCAGGCAATGGGTTTAGGGTCTTCCCAGAGAAAGCATCACAGGTTAACTAACTGACAGTAAACAATTTATGGAGGAAATGTTATACCATACAGCAATATAGCCAATCAGGTCTAGCAAACTTTCCTGTATTTCATCAATTCTCTACTCCTGTGCACTAGAGAATATTACGGCAAAAGTCTAAATGCATGAAGGATAGCTCAAACCTGGGGCCTTTGAAATGTGTGGGTAAGTTTAGTTATCCTCTCCCCCACCCTGTGTTTCAAATATTTACTTCGATTTGCTCTTTAGAAGCAGTCTTAAAGGTTCATATCTTGGGCAAAGTGCTAGAAACAAAAAGTCAGGAATAGTGTTAGCGCTAAATAGAAACCTTCGTAAAAGATAGGAAGCTAAGATACCAGAGAAGGAGGGTGGGAAGCTTGGGTGAGAATATCATGACCTGCCTTTGCTCTCCCACTCACAAACGCTCCCCACCTTAATCTTCATGGTGCTTGGAGCCAGCGCAGTGATCTCCTTTTGCATGCGATCAGCAATACCAGGGTACATGGTGGTGCCTCCCGACAGGACGTTGTTGGCGTACAGGTCCTTGCGAATATCGATGTCACACTTCATGATGCTATTGTAAGTGGTTTCGTGAATGCCAGCAGACTCCATACCTAGGAACAAGTTCTTTCTAAAGTATTCACAGCAAATCCAGGCAAGGGGGGGGGGGGCGAAGGGCAGCATGCCTCTGTGTTGGTGAGCTGCCACCATTTATATCTAAAGCATATGTTCCCCCCAGAGCACACTGCGGGGAACAGGTGGGGAGAGAGGTCTCTAAAATGTGCCAGTAGATAATTCAGTACAGAATGCCAAGAGATAGACAACTGTGTTCAGTGCCTGTTTGGAGTGAACACACACTGCAGCCATCAGAAGTGTAGAGATCTATTGCAAAAAGGATCACACTCGTTTAAGTGAAAATGAACCTATTTTGTTTGGTTTTGAGAGGAATCTCTGTAGCCCAGGCTAGCCTTGAACTCAAGGCAATCCTGCTGCTGCCTCAGTTTCTCAGCACTGGGATTGCAGGTATGAGCTACCACACCTGGCTTATACTTTTAACTTACGGACTAACATCAGATTCCAGCTTCTTCTGGAAGTATGTGTGTAGGAAAGATATTTGGTGACATCAAGTATCCAGTTACCATAATGAATAGAGTTGGGGTTGCATTTAACGGTGAATAACTTAAAGTCTAGCCTGTTGGTAATGGGACTTGCTGGAATTAATTGGGCATGCGCTATTCAGTGACTGCTCAGTCTCCTTCTCTGCTGGGAGGTAAACTCGGTGTAACATCCTCAGTCATTTTCACTAGAGCAGCTGTCTCAGTCTTTCTCTGTACTGAGATATCAGGAGGCAAGGCTGAGCTGGGTGAAACGCCAGACTGATTCAAGAACCCTGCTGGCCTTCTAATTGAAATGGATATTACTTTGGAAGACTCCAGAATTTCTAGAGAAGCTGAGCTTCAACACCAGTACCCACCCCTTACCAATGAAAGAGGGCTGGAAGAGTGTCTCTGGGCAGCGGAAGCGCTCGTTGCCAATGGTGATGACTTGGCCATCAGGCAGTTCATAGCTCTTCTCCAGAGAGGAGGAAGAGGCCGCTGTAGCCATCTCATTCTCAAAGTCCAGGGCGACGTAACACAGTTTTTCCTTAATGTCACGGACAATTTCACGTTCAGCTGCAGAGATAAAGGGCTTCGTAGTCAAGCTCGGAAGAAAGAATCAATTGTGGGGAAGTAGATGGATCCATCAAGGAAGCAAAACCAACAGGTATACGTTGTGTCAGATAAGACACACACTCTCTCTCTCTCTCTCTCTCTCTCTCTCTCTCTCTCTCTCTCTCTCTCTCTCACTCACCAGTAGTGACAAAGGAGTACCCGCGCTCAGTGAGGATCTTCATGAGGTAGTCGGTGAGATCCCGACCAGCCAGATCCAGACGCATGATGGCATGGGGTAAGGCATAGCCCTCATAGATGGGGACGTTGTGAGTCACGCCGTCACCAGAGTCCAGAACAATGCCTGTTAGAAAAGACAGAGGAGAATGAAGCACGGAGGAGGCTTCAGCCCACAGCAAAACCTGCTTCTGTTTGGATATGAGAAACAAGTCTAGGCATTGCTCTGCATTAAAGCAGATTCCTTAATGCAAATAATAAAAATGACCATAGTGGATGGATGCTAACTCTGAAGGCAGCACAGCTTGTCATACTAAATATCGTAGTAGAAAAATTTGCTGAGGACACTTTCAAATGGCCATCCTTCTTATCAGCCATTAGCATGTTATATAAGCATCTTTTTTCTTCCCCTTGGGGCAGATCTAACTTAAAATGTGTCTCTCTGATTCAGACCCCAGAGGGGAATGTGCCCTTGACTATGTCTGCCCAGGGGCTGTGAATAAGGGAAAGAACTAACTCCATGGGTTATTAGATCTTACAATAAATATTGTCTGAAACCAACCTTGGAATTATTGTTACCTCTTCCTCTCGGCACAGACACCTTTTTAGAGAGGGCCAGGGAGGGGAGCCTTCCTTTGTCAGGTGAGGATTTGGGTTCATAGCAAAGTCAGTGAGTTGAGAATATGATTAATCGTTTCCTGTTCCCCAACCCAAACAAACCTGTGGTTCTTCCAGAAGCATACAGGGACAGCACCGCCTGGATGGCCACGTACATGGCAGGGACATTGAAGGTCTCAAACATGATCTGGGTCATCTTCTCACGGTTGGCCTTGGGGTTCAGTGGGGCTTCAGTGAGCAGGGTCGGGTGCTCCTCGGGGGCCACGCGGAGCTCGTTGTAGAAGGTGTGGTGCCAGATCTTCTCCATGTCGTCCCAGTTGGTGATGATGCCGTGCTCGATGGGGTACTTCAGGGTCAGGATGCCTCGCTTGCTCTGGGCCTCGTCACCTACATAGGAGTCCTTCTGCCCCATACCTACCATGACACCCTGTAAAAAAAGAAAAAAAAATGAGGACACTATGTTCCCACCAAGACAGGAATATAGTCCAGGCCTTTTTAACTTATATCCAACTCCCAATGCAATGAATAGCTATAAAGTACTAGAAATGCTAATGGTAGAATTAGAAAGTCAGCCATGGTGGTTCATGCCTACAATCCGAGTACTCAAAATATGGGCTGCAACTTTAAGCTCAGCTTGGACTATAAAACAAGTACCAGGCAAGCCTGGGCTATAGTGTGGGACCCCACCTCCAAGAGTTAAGATATAATCCCACTTTCAATGTATCATTTAGAATCAATGTTACGCTTTATCTCCACACAAGGAAGTGTATCTCTATTAATTGGATTGTAACTGTGGAGGAAAGAATAAAGGGGGTTTTATTGAAGAAGCAGAGTCTCTTGGTTTTGAAATAGCATAATGACTTCATTAAATTCCTCATCACTGATGTCACCTAGGAAATAGACTGCTATCTTTTAGAACAACTGAACTAATGATGTCATCACAGCTTCTGGTGCTCTTAAGAAAAGATTCCGACACCCATCCGGTGTACATAGGCTGACAGGCCGCTATCGCTCAGATGAAAAGTCAAACCACTCAGAGCATCCTGGAGTGCCCTGCACTGTCCAAGCCTGAAGACTTCCAGCTCTGCTCCCTGGCAGCCTGTCTGGTCAGGCATGCGACAAACCCAGAGAGCATGACATTTCTTTTAATAAACAAGGTGGTATGTCACTATCACCATGGCACTTGCTGCTTCAGTCACAACTGGCTTCTAAAAATGCGACACCCAGGGAAGTCCATGACAGCTCTGGGGAGCTCTGTAAACTGGCTGCGAACAAGAGAGAAGAACGGAGATCGGGTACCGTTAGTTCCGAGTAGTTACATGAAAGCATTTGGCTGTACTATCTGAACTAGACTGAATGGACAAAGGTGGGAGGGGGGCTCAGAAGAAATCCACGGTTTCAGAGACAGAGAAGACGCAGCAGCTGGAAATCCACAGGCCTGGAATGACAAGCTGATGGCCTTTCATAGACGACAGCTGGACCCATCAACAGGTGTGCCACTGCCGTGGACTTCTTGGTCTTTGGAGGCTGGCAAGGGTTGCTTGAAGTGGTTTGGATTTGTTGCTGGATGAGGGAATTGACCGAAAGGGTCCAGAGTGTGGCCGGGACCAGGCTAGAAGGGGCAGAGTGTTACCTGGTGGCGTGGGCGACCCACGATGGAAGGGAACACAGCTCTGGGGGCATCATCTCCCGCAAAGCCGGCTTTCACCAGCCCTGAGCCGTTGTCGCACACCAAAGCGGTGGTCTCCTCGTCGTCACACATCCTGGCAGGGCTTCTGTGTAATCTGTGGGCTAAGGACAGGAGAGGGGCTCACACTCAGTGCCTGCAGAGCCGGCCTTCTCCTTCAGAGGAGAAAGTGACAGGGCACAGTAGGGTTATTGGACTGCAGAGTGGGGAGGCAACCGTAGTCTCCCTTATGCTCAAGACATAAACAAACAAACAAAAAAAAATGGTTGGAAGAAGCCAGGAGACTGTCAGTGTGGCTGAGAGAAGGCTGAAGAACCCACCCACGCTCTCTGGCCGAGAGGCTCACCCTCCACCCCAGCTGCAAGGAGTTAAGGTCCTAATCACCCCGGTGTTTTAATGGCCCAAGGGCCGATTCGAGCCCTTTCAGCTTTCACCATCTCCTCAATAGAAAGCTTATTCTCCCTCCCTAACCTCACCCCAGGAAGGGGGGAAAGTTCTAGAGATCAGTGACCCACAAAAGCTCCGGTGGTGGAACGGAGTTTGATGAGATCCAAAACAAAACAAGCCACAACGACACCAGAAAGTTTGCTTAGAAAAGGAAAAACAGCGTGGGATCCACAAGGGGACAAAAGCACAGTCCCGCAGGGAGCAGGGGTGGAGCAAGGCTGGGACTCACCGTGCTAGGGGCGGGCTGGTTTCTGCTGGGCTGGCGCTGGCGGCAGGCACTGGGTGTCTGTTGCCTGGAGCGGCGGCTTTATAGCACGCTGATGGACGGGGTCAGTTGGAGCAGCCGGGGGCAGGGGTGGGGGGCCCCTGTTCTGCCACCTTGCCTTATTTGGTCGCTTTAGCACCATCTAGGACCGCCGAGGCCATTCTTGGAGCCAAGGGCAGGGAAGAGGATCAGCCGGGGGGCTCCCAGACCATGTAAGGAAGGGGAGGGGGCAGTCATAGCAATGGCCAAATAGGGAGCTAGGGAGGGGCTGGACGGCAAGGGGTTGGGGGCAGGGGAAGACGAAGTGACTCCAACGCGCCCCTTCCTCCTTGCTGGGGTGGGGGAACTCCCTGGTTGCTGTGTAGCCAGCCAAGCCAGACTAAGAGACCATAAGTCACACACAAGCAAGCCGGAAGGCTTGGCACGCTGCCCTTGGAGAAGGGTCCTGACAGCTGGACTGGGGCTTCAGGGGAGAGACAGCAGCTTCTCATCTTCCAGTACTGAGAGACAGAGGAGCAGAGTCCCCGGCAGTCTCTTGGCACAGAGAGCACCTTGGTAGCACATCTGAGTACCTGGATGCAAAAGGGGCACCTGGGCAGGGTGCCTTCTGGTCTTAGTTAGCCTGAGCTGGGGCTAAGTTCACCTAGATGGGAAAGCTAGAATTTACCAATATTGGGTCCACCCCAGTCATGGGCCTGAGCTGGCAGAGAAAGGCTGAGAAGGATTGCCTGAGGGTCTGTCCGAGTCCAGCCCTGAGGACAAATAGCCCTTGTCCACTCTGTAAGGGTTTTGTTCAAACTCAAACTTAGCGTTTAGGCAAGAAAGGGGTCATCTGCTTCCAAAGTAAGTAGAGGCACCGATACCAAAAATCAGTGGTGACACTTGCTAGCCGATAGATGGGCACCTTTAAATGGGGGATGAAGTTCTCCATCCCCAGTAAACAGGTCTTGAAAAGCAAACACTTTTGTGGGGAAGATCATAGCCACTTAGGGTAGGAGAATTTGCCAGTTCTCCTACTCAAATGGCTGTGGGCAAAGAGCACCTTCAAACTCGGATGAGCTAGAAATGAAGCATCCCAGGCTGCACCGAGTCAGGTTCACTGTACAGCCCGTGGTTAGCATTTACAGTAAAATGTGCAAGGCATTGCTACAAGTGAGTGTCATCTCCTTCGTGGGGAACAGACTTGGAAGGGCCTGCGCCTTTTTCAGAAAGAAAAAGAAAGGTAGCCTGAAGTGAGGAGGTGGGGCAATGTAGGAGGTAGAAGGACACAGGTCACTAGCTTGCCCTGGAGTGCCCTGTCTACTTGGTTCTTGACTAGTGCCTGGACTTTTAATGTTTGTGCCTTTCCTTCAGTTCACACCAGTTAAAAATAGAAAGCTGGGCACCGGCATCTCTGTCTAGAGTGGGCTTGGATTGATATGCTGAGGAGGGCTGCTGATTAGATACTACTGGGGCCGGGGAATGCTGGGTCCTCCCCTCAGAGCTTCCCAACCATGTTTGGGATGATCTGGGGATGAAACGGCGGCGGGGCAGCCGGGCCATGGAGACAGGGGAGAGAGCCGCCTGCCTGAGATCAAGCCCGCTGTGCCATCAAGGGTTTACAATGAGAATGTCCATTGACATGATGCAGAGGGTAGAGAACGGAAGAAGCAGAGTGATTGATGGGCTTCAAGTCCTGCCCCTATCACTACATACTGTATATTTGGTCTTGGGCAGGCTAACTAACTCATTGAGACCCCATTCCCAACCCCTCCAAAAGAGGCACAGTAACTCAGTTCTAACAGGGGTTATTGAGGAGTGTCCCAATAAGAGACAAGCAGTTTAAGTCAAATATGAGACAAATTAACTTGAGCCATTACCATTCAATAATGATACTTTTAGAGACGGCAGTAGCTTTCTGTTTTTGAAAAATTGGGTCACTGCCATTCATTCCTCAATTCAGCAATGTTCCATTTATTATGAGAGAAAATTTAGTGATGAATAATACCCAGCAGGACTCCTCCTCAGTGGTCATTGTGGAAGTCAGAGACACTTAATGTTATATGTTGCGAGGAAGAGGTGGTCTCATTCTGCCATTAGAGACAGGGGCAGGGGGCGTCTAAAAGGAGTTTCAGAGATAGCCTTTTTGAAATGACAGTTTCATGTAGATCAGATGGATCCCAAAAAGCTGGGTAGCAGACGATAACCTTGAACTCCTGACTTTCCAACTTCTCTACCCAAGTGCTGGGATTCCAGGCATGGTCCACCAGTCACCCCCGACTTAGCTGTTTCTAAGTAGAATGGATCTGAAGTTCCTGAACTTGGCTAAGAGAGTCCCTGCTTGGCAGTGGCTGATGGGAGAGCTTTATGGTCGCTGTGTATGTCCTGAAGTTCTCCGGAACTGGGTACTGTGATTTCATCTGATACTTCGCAATACTGTTAGGGCCACCTACTCCAAAACTGAGTTCTAGTGAAGTATGAGTAAATTCAGTGAGGGACAGTTTTGGGAGACAATACTCATCTTCAAGATATTCTTTTTGCTTTTTGAGACAGGGTTTCTCTGTGTAACATCCCTACCTGTCTTGAAACTCCACTCTGTGGAGCAGGTTCTCTGTTCCCACCTTCACATAGATTCTGGGGTTGACCTCAGGTCTTGCACAGTGGACACTTTATCTTCTGAGAATTCTCACCAGGCCTCCGTTAGTCCTTTAACACTTGAAGCAAAATGTATTTTCATATACATTATATAAAATTTCATGAACCTTATACAAAAAGGAATATTTTTTCTTGAAGTTTTTATGGTGAAAATATTCAAGAGATTTTCTTCCAACTTTCTGAAATATACTGTATATTGTCTATAGTTACCCTACCGTACAGCAACACACAAAAACTTAATGCTGTCAAAAACACGTTAGTGAATCTTTCCCACCCCTCCCCAGACTGTACCCTCTCCAGCCTCTAGTAACTACCACTTACTATCATCATCTATGACATCATCCTTTGCAGATGCCACATGAGTTAGAGCATGTGGGGCTTGTCTTATTTCACTTAATATAGTGATCTAGTTCTAGTTCCATCCATGCTGTTGTGAATGACAAAATTTCCTTTTACACACACACACAGACACACACACACGCATATATGTAGAAACACTCGTGCACACACACACCACATTTTATTCACCAGTTGCTAGACATTGATTGTTTACATTTCTCAGCTGTGGTGAGTGTTGTTGCCATAAAACCCTGCTGGGCAAACATCTCTTGAACATACAGACATTATTGTCATTGGAAATAGATCCCCTGGGGAAGGGTGCCACATCATATGATAGCTGTAATTGAACGTTTTTTGAGGCACCCAAAACGGTTTCCCTTCATGGCTGCACTAACTTACATTCCGTCCAACAGTGGGCCAGAGTCCCTTTTCCTCAATATCTTTTGGCTTTTTGATAATAACTCATTCCAAATGGGGTGAATGGATGGCTCGCAGTGATTTTGATTTGCATTTCCCTAATTTGTGATGCTGTTTCCCTAGTTGTCCATATGCCTGCTGGCCATTAGCCATTTATGTATGTTTTCTTCTGAGAAATATCTATTTGAATTTACTGAAAGTTATTTGCTTTATTTAGCTTGGCTGTTGAGTTCTTCTAGTCCCTCATATGAATGTTAATCCTTTGGCAGACAGAGTTTGCAAGTATCTCCCCCACTCTATAGGCTGTCTTTTGACTGAGAATCGCTTCATTTGCTGTACAGATGTATTTTTAGCTTTTAATCCTATTTGCCTTTTTTTCTTTTATTTCCCATGGTTTTGTCCTTATAGATTTATAGCATTAAATATTTACTAATGTATCACTGCTTATTTCCACATTTTAGAAACACTAAACTCTATTTTACATATTTTAAAGTGGAAGTTAATTAGGTTGGTAAGAATCTTCAGTTTTTCATTTAACACAAATTTTCAGTGATTTATTTCATTTGGAAACTGAGACAAGTGAGTGCCATAGTTCAGTACCTGTTAAGTACACCCGTATTAGCATGCTGCCAGCCTTCTAATTTTACTTATTCATGCTTTATTGTAACTAAGATGATTTTCAAATTTAGGAATGACTACGTCCCGAAGCTGGAGAGAGTCCTAGTCCTCAGAATCAGGAACTGTCATCTGAAGTCACAAAGACAAGCAAATAGCAGAGAACTACAGTGAGACGCCAAGTGAGCCTGATTTCAAACCAGCTTTTCATGCCTTCTGTTCTCCTGGGTTGCTGCTTTTCACAGGGGGATGTTAGGAGTGCCTGCCACTGGGCTGCCTAATACAAGCTTGAATTCTGGGATTCCACCCTGGAAGAAAAAGGAATCTGTATTTCGTGGGACCTCCCCTTACTGCTCAGGTGAGCTTCTCCTTTCCTCAGTGCCTGGCTGTGCTTCCCCATCCCACAGAGTTTTGCTGGACGTTGCCCAAACTGTCGCTGTTGGCAGCCAGAGTCCTGCTTGGCTGACCTTGAGTGTCCCAGTGGAATAACAAAGCCAGGCGGGTCCCCAGGGCTGTGGAGGGCCAGCAAGGTCCTTCCTGGCACAATAGGCCATGAGGGGGTGAGGGGGACGTGCAGTGCAGGCTAAAGGGACAGAAGGTGGGACAGTTCCCTGTGTCCTTGCCTGGGGGAAACCTGTTCCGTCCACCATCTGCTGGGCTCTGGAAGGGAACAGCCCAGCCTCCTCCCCTGCACGGGGGATTAGCAGTCACTTTTCTCAGCTGTTCCTCTATTTGGAGGTGTTTGTAGTATTTGGGGAGAAGACAGAAACAGACCAAGCCACACTTAATTCCTCCCCACAAGCTGCCCTACCCCTCCAGTCCCTCCTGCATTCCACGTGCCTTTGAGAAGCCTGGCAGAGGCCGACTCCAGACCACAGCAGGGTAAGGGGGCCAGCCTTCCTAGACATTTTTATCTCCTTACACACTTGTTCATCCTCATGCCCTCTGGCAGGGGCTCAGTTTCAATTTTCATTAAAAAAAGAAAGTGCTGTGCCTGGGAGAGATGCAGCCGCCCACACGTCCTGGTGCCTAGGCCTGGCTAATCTTCAGGGCTTACTGCTTGTTTTTTTATGCAGCCATCAAAGAGATTAACCTAGCTGGGAGGGTATTGTGACCCTAAATCGATTCTGGTCTTGACAGATTCTGAGATTCCAGGAGTCCCTGCTTTCTGACGTGATCAGACCAATTGCAGTGAGCCATTGCAATAAAAAGTGAACCATGAATAAAAAGATTCAGACAAGACCAGGAGGAAGGGCAGGTGGGCATTGATGGAGATGCCCTTTGGAGTCATGTGGGCTTAATTATCTAAGGATACGTTTTCATTGGCCTATGCCGTGGTAGAAAGCAGGGAAACCAGAAAGGACTTCTGCATAGCCTTTCTAATTCCGTAAAACGAGTGTGTCCTTCAAGCCTCAAGTGCTCACCCTTGGAGGTTCCTTCTGGGAAGGTGTCCTTCTTAGCTCAGATCTGGCTTGCTCCACATATTAGCAGTCAAGTCTATTTTTGGAATTTTGGCTTTTCAAGTGTTACCTGGAGCAAGCCTACTTTTCCTGGCTAGCCCAAACATGGCAATGTTCAAGCCTTGAAGCTTCACTGACTTTCTGTTGACAAAAGCAGTCATGGCCATGTATAGCAGGTGAGCTGTGGGCTGAGTTCCTGTTCACCTGCATGACGGAAAGTTCCTCTCTTTCCTGTCAAAGAAGATATACGTCAAACCCAAGACAGTGGTATACCAATAAGGCTAATCACAGAGTTTGTTGAGCACTTCTTAGGGGCTCTGTTTTGAGACTTTCTCTTTGTGTGCATTCAACTGGGTTAAGTTGCAGATGAAGCTCAACAGATTGCCAGTTGCCGGGCTCATTCCATAGGCCTGTTTTTCCTTCTTTCTTTTTTTCCTTCCTTCCTTCCTTCCTTCCTTCCTTCCTTCCTTCCTTCCTTCCTTCTTCCCTCCCTCCCTCCCTCCCTCCCTCCCTCCCTCCCTTCCTTCTTTCCTCCCTCCCCCCCTCCCTCCCTTCCTCCCTCCCTTCCTTCTTTTCTTCAGTAGAGAACTTCTCTTTCTTTTATTAGGAAATTTTTTTAATTAAAATTTCCCATTTAAGTCATTGTGTGTGGCATCTGCTCACGAATGCCTACTATAGTGTAAATATAGAAGTCAGGGGCCCTTTGTAGGTGACAGTTCCCCCATCTCATCATCTGGATTCTGGGGATCAAAGTCAAATTGTAAGGCTTGGTGGTAAGCACTCCATCCATAATTCAGCTTGATGTCACATAGACCTGCTTTTTGATATGATGTCATGAGTATATTGAGGGACTGAGTAAGAAATAGGCCATTCCCTATTGTAAAGACATCGGGATGGATGTTCACCTCAGGGACATGATCTTCTCTACAAACCTTTAGGGGGAATTTCCTGTCCAGCTCTAAGAACAAGAATCATACCACTTAGCAAGCAAAGGAGCTCGCATTGAGTTTATGGCTCCTGAAATAACAGGTGTGGTTCATCTGGTAACACAAACCAGGATAGCTGTGGTCTATTGCACGCAGCCATCCCTGGTGTTCTCTCTTCTTTCTCTTCCACTTTTTACTTCACTGTATTCTCATCTATCTTTGGAAGTTACTATAGATCTTTCCGTGGGGCAAAAAAAAAAAAAAAAGCAGAAATAGATGGGCTAGAAAAGAATGACTTAATGAATACAGTGATGGAAATACTTGAAAATGGAACTAGGCTGCTCATTTAACAAGTCGTCGCAACCGAGCAGATGGCACCTAGTGAAAAGACCCACTGCCCACACACCGCAGTATCTTTTCTTTTCCTCTTTTAACATTCAATACACAAAATAATGGGTTTCGTTGTGGCATTTTCATACACGGTTGGTTTTCCTCTCAATATGGTAAGTATAAAGCTGCTGGTCTAGATTAACCTTCCTCCCATTATAGAAATATTTGCTTATTGCAGCGGATGAGGAAGATTAAAAAGAACAAAATCAAATGACAGTTCTGGGACAATTGTAAAGATCTGTCTTACAACTTCCGTAGAATGAAACGAAGGCTGACATAGAAGCCATTTGGCCTTGCCTTTTGTATCTACGCACAGCTGCTGGGCTGAGAGAGACAGGCAGCCTCCTAGCCTGGTGACTTGGAGAATGCCCACTTGTTCTTCAAAGGGAGATGTGCAATGCCAGGAATGTGCATTAAACGCATTGCTTGCTCCTGCCATTAAAATCTAAATCATCTCTAGCTAACAGCTGAAACCAAAGAATGCAGAAGAGGGAGCAGCGTCTGCCCTTTGGGATTATACCATTTGTATCTCCTTTGTATATTTCAGCTCAGCTGTTGAACTTTTTCAAAATGGCAGTCTGAAAACAATCAATGCTCACAGACAAAACTAAGCTATATATATATATATATGTATATATATATATATATATATGTTCCCAAAGGCTTTGTCTTCCTATGAGGATTCAGAAAGCTGCTATTTTACAGATATTTAAAGACCTGTATTTCTAAACTCTTGGTTAAGAATTTAAATGGCATTTATTTTTATTTATCTCTCTTTCTTTTGCATCTATATTATGTTTTTATTGCAGTTGTTTGTTTCAATATAGGGTCTCACTATGAACCTCTTGTTGAACTGAAACTCACTGTTTAGACCTGGCTGGGAGCTCACAGGGATCTGCTGCTTTTGTCTCCAAAGTGCTAGGATCAAACATGTGCCACTAGGCCCCTGACTTTTACTTACATAATATGACTTCTGGTTTTATGTTTTTATGGCTTTCAGAGTCTCCATTGAGAAGATGGGTCTGCCTTTATATGTTACTTGGCCTTTTTCCTTTGCAGCTCTTAATATTCTTTCCTTATTCTTTAAATTTTGTGTTTTGATTATTATGTGGCAATGGAACTTATTTGGGGTCCAGTCTATTTGGTGTTCTGTAAGCTTCTTGTATCTTCATAGGCATTTCCTTCTTTAGGTTGAGAAGGTTTTCTTCTATATTTTGTTGAATATATTTTATGTGCCTTTAAGCTGTTATTCTTCTCCTCCTTCTATCCCTATTATTCTTAGGTTTGGTCTACTCATGGTGTCCCAGATTTCCTGGACATTATGTGTTATAACTTTGTTGACTTTAATATTTTCAGAGCTAAACAGATAATATCATCAGAAGACTCTCAAATGGCCAAAAGACATTTAAGGAACTGCTCTACATTCTTAATCATCAGGGAAATGTAAATCAAAATGACTCTAAGATATCATCTTATACCTGTCAGAATGACTAATATCAAAAATACTGAGGACAGCTTATGTTGAAGAGGATGTGGAGTCAGGAGAACATTCTTCCATTGCTGGTGGGAGTGCAAACTGTACAGACACTGTGGAGATCAGTATGGCAGTTTCTCAGAAAATTGGGAATCAATCTACCTCAAGACCCAAAGATATCACTCTTGGACATATACTCAAAGTATACTCAATCATGCCACAGCACACGTCCTTAACAATGTTAATAGCAGCATTATTTGTAATAGCTAGAACATGGAAACAAGCTAGATGCCCCTCAACTGAAGAATAGATAAAGAAAATGTGATACGTTTACACAATGGAGTATTATCCAACTGTAAGAAACAAAATGACATCATGAAATTTGCAGACAAATGGATGGAGCTAGAAAAAAACCATCCTGAATGAGGTAACTCAGACTCAGAAAGAAAAACATGGTATGTACTCACTCATACTAGATACAGATATTAGATGTAAAGCAAAGGATAAACAGACTACAATCCACAGCTCCAGAGAAGTCAGGTAACAAGGAGGACCCTAAGAGGGAAATGTGGATCACCCTGGGAAGGGGAATTAGATGAGATCTCCTAAGGTAAACTGGGGGCAAGAGGAGGTGGTAAAGGGGAGGGGGAGGGGGATAAGAATATGAGGGAACAGGATGGTTGAGGGGCTGAGGAATGGAATTGGGCATCAATGAAAGAGATATCTTGATAGAGAGAGCCAGGACGGGGTTAGGGAGAAACCTGGTGCTAGGGAAGTTCCCCAAAATCCACAAGGATGACCCCAGCTAAGGCTACTAACAATAGTGGAGAGGGTGTCTGAACTGGTCTTCCCTTGTAATCAAATTGGTGAATATCCCAACTATCATCATAGAGTCTTCATCCAATAACTAATGGAACCAGATGTAGAGGTCCACAACCAAGCACCAGGCTGAGCTCTGGGAACCCACTTAAAGAGAGGGAGGAAGGAATATATGAGCAAGGGAGTTCCAGATCATGATGGAAAAATCTACAAAGACAGCTGAACTAAGTTTGTAGAAAATCTTGAATCTAGACAGCTGTGGAGCCTCCATGGGACCAGACTAGGTTCTCCATATGTGGAAGACAATGGTGAAGCCTGGGCTATCTGAGGGGCCCCTGGCAGTAGGACCAGGATCTATCGCTGGTGCCTGAGCTAGCTTGTTGGACCTGACTTTGTTGGCTCCCCATGTGAGCCTTTACCTGCTGGGAAGAGTGGATGGGAGGTGGGCTGGTGGGGAGTCAGGGGGTTGGGAGGAAGAACTGTGTTTGGAATGCAAAATGAAATTTAAAAAAAAAAAATCTGATCCCCAAGCTGCTGGCCCACGCTGATAGATGGGGGTGAGGGGCGCTGGTGGAACGCAACAGGTTGTGAATCGAAAACTAAAAATTCTAAGCAAAGAACAAGCACATGCCTGGGATTCCAGCACTTGGAAGTCACCATCTCTGTCTCTTCCCCTAAACTAATGCAGATCACTGGCTTTGGAGGAAGCCTTCATTGTTTTAATGTCTACAATTAGAGGCTGAGCAAGGCATTATGGTGCAGGAGGATCAAGAACTTGAGGCTAGTCTAGACTACATAGGGAGACCCTGTCTTTAAACCAAGCCAAACAGCAAAAAAAAAAAAAAAAAAAAAAAAAAAATTTAAACCAAATATTCTGCGTCTGAAACATAGACAGGTGTTGCCCAAGGACTAGCCTTTGCTTTTATTTGGTAGAGGGGAGTCGTAGGCAAACTGCTCATGAGTAGTCTATGAGGAAGGGAGCCTTGCACCTTCCGGTAGCTCCTGTGTTCTGATACCTTCGAGAAACATCCATAACTAAGACCTAAATCTCAAACTCTGAAGCACTATTCTGTGGTTTATAAAGTCTATTCTCTGATCATTAGCCCTTATCTGACTAAATGTGAAAAGCTAAGCTTTAGGTCTGCCTGCTCTCTCTCAGGGAACGTACATACGTGAACGTGAGAAAATCAGTTGTGGTAAAAGAGCTGTTGGTTCTGCGTCCTACCTTGCCCCATGCATTGACGAGGGTACTCAGAGCCCCTGACTCAGACGCAGCTGCAGAGAAAAGTTTAAGGAACCTGAAGAAAGGCCTTGAATGAACAGAGGTTTCTTTCCAGAGATGTCTGTTTGTTAGGAGAGTCCTATTGTCAGGGCATGTGCTGTTTCAAGAAAGTAATTTTTTTTTTACAACCCTGATCACTTTGAATATTATTTAAATTCTCAGCATCAACTATGAAGATGTCTAAATCTCAGCAGCGAGTTGTAGACAGAGATCTTCAAGTATTTTCTCTGGTGGACTGAAGGATCAATAAAACTCCGTGTCCCAAACCTTCATTTTCTGTCAATAATTTGATAAAGTGTTTCAGATGAATAGAGCACATTTGTTTACATTTATTGGGAGTGCGCGTGTGTTCATGTGCTGCCATTCATGCGTGGCAGTCAGCGGATAGCTCTGTGCTGCCGCCCATGTGTAGCGGTCAAAGGAGAAGTTGAACAAGTTGGCTGTCTCCTTCTACCGTGTGGGTTCTAGGGAGCCAACTCAGGTTATCAGGCTTGGCCGCAAGTGTCTTCACCCAGAGTCCTGTTGCCTGACTAAAAGATGAATAAAGACCTTCACTTGAAAGAACATTCTCAGGACAATCAAAATACAGGTGCTTATCAAGCAAATGTAAACATGTGAACACGACTCAAATCCGATTCTGTGGTGAAGTGATGTACCTTTGAGATCCAGATGTAGTTTGTGCAGTCGATTGAAAGCCAGATGTGGTTAATGCAGTCCACTGACTGGACTGATTCTCAGCACATGGCTTGTCTAGACACAGCATTGCACCGGCTACGGAGGGGGCGCTGGATGAGTGAGACAGAGCATGAACACAGGACAATGCTCCACACAGACAGTACTTAACACGAATGTGTGCCGCACATGTAAAAGAAGCATTAAGCCAAGGGTAGGGGGCTGGGAGATGGGAAAGAGTTTTTCTCATTAGACATTCTAGGAAGGCTTCATAGTCTATATAATTCGAATTATGCCTCTAAAGGCTGGTTGAATAATAGTTCCTTCCCAATTCTAACCCACATCAACTTGGCATAATTTTCCATGGGAGTCAGAGGAGAGGACAAGAGTGCTAATGACCAGACGTTTCAAAGACAAAACACTAGGAGAAAGAATTACTGAGTAAGCTTTATCATGTTATACTGTGTTTATAAAATCATTTTCTACCATAATCGGTTTTTATTTAAAGAACACTAGTTTCTGTAATCAAACCCACAAGATAAGACCGTATTCAGGACAGTGCTTTACTCGTGTACGAATGGAAAAAAAAATTAAGTTTAACATTCCAAGACCAAGACAGCTGTTGATAACATCTACAATGTAGACTCAACCTGATAAATTGGAGAAGTGTTATGCAAAGTTGATAGTACAGCTAAAGTTTCCACAAATTCAAATTATATATGTATACAAACATATTTATATGCAAAAAACAGTATCAATATGTTATATATCATTGCAGCAACAGCTTTTCCAAAGTCCGTGGTCATCTGAACAAAATTGATAAATCATCCACTGCATTCTGATTGGAAAAACAATCAATCAATCATTCCAAAAACAGAAAGCAGCACAGTTCGGGTACTGCTATGGCGCGTTTTTGTGGTGTTCTATTTTGTTTTAATTAGCTTTTGGGGGCTGGAGTGGAATGGCATTTCATTTCATTTTAATAAATAAAGCTTGCCTGAAGATCAGAGAGTAAAACAGCCCCATGGTCAGCCTTACAGACCAGGCAGTGGTAACACACACCTTTAATCCCAGTAGACATACTGGTTGCCATAGAAACCAGGCAGTGCATGCCTTTAATCCCAGTTCTAGAGAGGAATACAAGATGCGAAGAGACAGTTCTCAGACACAGTCTCATTCTGCAAATCGCCATTTTTGCACTGAGGTCGAGGTAAGAGCCAGTGGCTGGCTGTTTTGCTTTTTGGATCTTCAGGTTGAACCCCAATTTCTGTCTCTGAATTTTTATTAACCGAGCTTCATTGGAGAGATGGCTCAGCAGTCAAGGGCAATAGCTGCTCTTCCAGGGACCCGGAATCAATTCCACGACCCATGGAGCAGCTCAACAGCAGTCGGGAGCTCCAGTTCCAGAGGACCCAGCACCCTCACACAGACATACATGTGGGAAAAACACCAACACACATAAAAATGAAAATAAAATTAACTTCCAGTCAGCATCTGGAAAGGAAATGTTCTCAGGTCAGATACAGTGTTGCCCACCACTATGCTTATACAAATAAGTATACGGTACCTTCTGTCCTGCATCTGCACTACAGGGCACGACTGCAAGGCAGTACTTGAGATTTGACTCCACATCTCCAGCAGAGGCTCCCAGGATGCTGGGACAATGCAGGAAGGATTGTGTAGGGCTTCTCCCGAGTAGTGTGGTACTGTGACCACTTTCCATGAACACTAGCTAAAAGCTGTTATTTTTTTAATTCCCTTAACATGAAAGTCTGAGACCACTAGATTCATGCAAAGACCTTCCAGGGGGAGGCAAACAGGACGCAGCTCTGCTAACTCTCCACTAAACCTGACACCATTGACTGGTGAGTGTTCAAGGAAGGAAGCCGGTATCGAGCAATGCTGCAGAGTCTTGGACCAGAGTCAAAATACAGCATCACGAGCAAAGCAGAAGCGTATATGCTACTGTGTCTTAAAGAGATTTGCTTTTTCAGCGGATGCTGGTTGACCAGTGAGACCACATCCCATTCTTCTGAGACGACAGCTCTGAGGCTCCTTGTAGAGTTCAACCTAAGTGTTACTGATAGCTCCACCAAGTGACCCTTACAAATGGAGAGTGTGTGTTTGTATGAGTACATGTGTGCTTATGTGTCTGTATGTGTGTGTTTGTGTGTGTATGTGTGTGCCTGTATGGGTGTGTATGTATATGTGTGTGTATATGTGTATCTGTATATGTGTGTATGTATATGTGTGTATGTATATGTGTGTGTGTCTGTATGTGTGTGTGTATGTGTGTGTATGTGTGTTTGTCTGTATGTGTGTGTATGTATATGTGTGTATGTGTCTGTATGTGTGTCTGTATGTGTGTCTGTATGTGTGTGTAGTGTTTTAGAAGACAGTTGCATCTTATTTTTTACAAATTTCAAAGCCAAACTGAACCTGATCGGAAGTCCTTCCCTACTAACCTGAGTCGTCTGCCATGGCTGATGGAAATTTTCTAGGAAGATTTCAGTATCATGAGTCCATAGAAATCTTTGTCTGCTGGCAGCTGCCTCTGAACTCCAATATGAATAGTTGGTATGGAGGGAAAAGGAGGAAATGACTTTATTTTTCATCTTTTACTGAGACACTGTTTGAATATATTTGCAGGGATGTGTATTCATCTCAGGAACCGAAGAAGGGAGGAAAGCAGTCTGACTTAGGCTCCTCTTGCTGAATGTCAAGCCTTATTTTTGTCTTCTTTACCCAATGTGAAGCCTGCACAAAAACCTCCATGTACTTGAAAAAAGACATCGCCATTCTGAGTGTTGGTTCACATCGTTTCCACCAGTATGGTTATTTTTAAACCTGTTTTCAACTTTCCTCTGTAATTGAACTCCTCTTCAGTTTTTCATGTGCAATAAAATGTCTTTTAGTCAAATCGATTGAATGCTATGTTTCCGGTCAACTGAAAGCTACGTTGGCGGGAGGCTTGAGCCCATCTAGATACTCCCACACAAAACTGCAGAGATAGTTGCATTTGTGCTGCTACTTCAGAAGTTCATTCCAGAATGTTCTGATTTGGAAAAGTGACTCTTGTGATGTGTCAAAGTGTAGATGACAGATTTAGATACTGGGCTGAACACTCTCAGGACAATCAAAATACAGGATTCTACCTGAAACATGATTTATATGAATTCATTGTTGGTATTCACTGGACACCTGCTCTCTGGATGTTTCCCTTTAAGGTTGAGTATAGATCAAAGTTCTGGTTCCAGCCCAGATGGGAGCATCCTCGTCCTCCCAGTGCCGGACCCCAGGGAACAAACACAGGGAGGAATGAAGAAGGTGAACTGTGTAGGAACCTGGGGCTTGGGAACCAACATGCCAGTGAGTTCTGGGGTTGCCTCATATGTCTTGAATTAGCAGCAGGTACAGACAAAATCAGCTCTAAGAGAAGTCAGTTCTCTTAATAAAAAGATCAAGCAAAGGTTGACCCAATGGTGGAAAAGACATTTTGGCAACAGCTGCCCTCTCGTGACAATGCAATGGGAAAACTATGTCTCCATCCATTGCTTCAGTGAGTGTGGGTGTGGGCTCTTCCCGTTTTCTATCTGGAGGCATCGGGTTTTGGTGCTCAGATATCTCTGCCATACCTTGTGGCAGGGGTATTTCATCAGATGCTGATCTCCACTTAAGACAGCATTACTCTTCTCCCACAGAAAAGTGTCAACAGCCTCCAGTCTGAAGCTTCATGCCCTTCTACCATTCACAAGATGCAAATTGCAGGCGGTACTCCACATATATGGGGTCAGCAAGGTCCAAAGGGGTGCTGAGCTTCCGTCAACAAAGAGATACAACAGGAACGAAGCCAAGGGGAACTCTTGACTCCCTATAGCCCTTACCCAGCTTTAGAAAACAGGAGTGTGAAGTGCAGAAACCAGCTGATCCTCTTCTCTCCCCCTGTCTGATTTCAGTAGTGGGGATCTGACCTCATGCCCTCACCTGGAAGCAGCAGAGCCTTATGGGTCAGTCTTCTGTTCCCTGCCTCCCTGTAGACAATGGAGTTAGTTCCCATCAGGGAGCTAAATTTTATCCCCTTTTGAAGAAAATGGGATGGCAGGAGTCAGGACCTAACTTTCCTCGGGCAGGTGTCAGTGAGGTCAAGGGGAGCTGAACTTTCTCCCACCCATTCTCTGCAATGAGATAGTGTGGTTAGGCACTCTACTCCGGCCAAGATAGAGTCAGAAATCTAGACATGAACACTGACCCTTCTCTCTGTAACTCAACTGGAGAATTTCCTGCTAATAAAATAAGGGTGTCATGACGCAATGTCAAGACTGTCAGGATATAATTTTAAAATTCAGCCTAGGATTGGGGATATAGCTCTGTGGTAGAGTGTGTCCATACCATGTATAGACCCTGGATCCAGCCCCTAGCACTACAGTGAAAAATAAAATATAAAGAGAAAAGACAAACAATAGGCAGCCAGCATCAATACAAATCTGATGCTGTAAGTATCAAACAAGAATTTTAAAGATGCTACTTTTTAAAAATATTTCAAAAAGCAATTATAAATTATTTTGAAATAAATTAAATCAATAGAAAATTATAGCAAAGAAATAGCAGCTAAATAGATAAGAGATAGATAGATAGATAGATAGATAGATAGATAGATAGATAGATAGATAGATTTATATGACTATATGTAACAAAATAAAACAGGAGCTAGCTTGGTCAGTGACATGCTTGTAGCACAAACAGGAGGCCCTGAACTTGAGGTCCAAAACCCACAGCAAAAGAAAGCCAAGTATGGTGGCCGTGCCTGTAAAGTCAGTACCAAGACTGCAGGAGTAGGAGGATCCCTGGGGTTTGCTGTCTTGGTGTCCTAGTGCAGAGAGCACCAGGGATCTAGTGAGAGATCTTGTCTCAAAACCTAAAGTGGACATCTCCTAAGGAACATCCGTTGCTAACCTCTGGTCTACACAAGCATGTGCATGGTCTACACATGTGTGCATAGTCTCTACACACATGTGCATGAGCACACATTTGCCAAGAACATGCACATCTACACCCCAACTGGACAGAAACAAACAAACCAGTACCTAAGCATGATCACTCACAATTCTAATCTCAGCAGTCAAGAGGTTGAGGCAGGAGGATTGCCATCATTTCAAGACAGCCTGGACCATGGGATGAGTTTCAGGCTAGTTTAAAGGTTTTATCTCAAATGAACAAACTAATTAAACTATGTGAAAATGAAAAATAGAATCAGTACAATGAAGCACAGATCAGTAGGACTCATGCAATATGAACAGAAAAAAATGCACTAAAAATATAAACAATCCTAGGAACTGTGGCTCAACAAAAAAGCTAACACTTGTCATTATGGCTGAAATTTTCTTACAACCCCGTAAACACAAAGGAACTCTCCTTAAGGCACACCATCATTAAACTTACATCCAAGTGACCTGGAGAACAACAGAGTGAGATCAGCCCTGCAGTTTCTGGCTGGGCATGTCTGGAATAGAAGCATGAGGTGCCCATTTCCCAGAAACTCCCAGACGATTATGGACACTCTGACTCATTTGAAGGCACATGTTTATCGAGATATCATTTCTACCTCCTCTTTTCCCCAGCCACTGTGGCTGATGCAAACATCTGGACAGAGAAAAAGTACAAACCAATGAACAAACTCACGGAGGCCTAAATCTCCTTGTTGCCTCTGTCACTTAGCAACCATATGATTGTAACTAACTCTCACTAAACTTGAATTTCTCCATGAGCAAAAGAAGAAAAACTGCTTTATTTACTAAGAAGGCTGCTGCTATGCCCAATTTTCAAAGTTTATCAGCAATAAATGCATTATCTATATGACGTTAATTTAACCCCAAGTCCCTCTTGTGAAGGATTAGTTCTCCCATTTATAAATGAGAAAGCTGGGGTTCAGACATGTGACTTACCTTTACTTGAAATTGAAACCTGTTAGAGCAGGCTTAGAATTTAGACGCAGTCATCCTGACTCCAAAAGTCACACTGTTAACTACAAAATAATACTAGTACAACAATGAGTAGCTATTTATGGTAACAATCATATTAGGGATTAGAAATGCCCAGGATTCCAAAAATTTCAGAGAGTTTCTTATTTTCAGCATGTCTATGACATAGGATGTCTATCACATGACAAACTGGCAGTTGTGGTCAATGTAAGCTCATCCTCCTAGACCAGATTTCCCCTTGTGTGCTTCCAGCATCCTGAAGTGGGGCCATTCATAACATCTTTACCTCGGCCACAAACCCACAATTTCTTGGAGGACAAAGATCCAAAACCTGAGCTTTTTTTTTTTTTTTTTTTTTTTTGGTTTTTCGAGACAGGGTGAGCCTGTCCTGGAACTAGCTCTGTAGACCAGGCTGGTCTCGAACTCACAGAGATCCGCCTGCCTCTGCCTCCCGAGTACTGGGATTAAAGGCGTGCGCCACCACCGCCCGGCCAAAACCTGAGCTTTGTCTTCTATGATGCTCATGAAATAAGAAAAGCAAGGGCTGCTGCAAGCCAGGTTTCCATAACTCAGGAGGAGAAACTTTGGACCTGCGCAGACACATACAGTTTCCTCCAAGCCTGCAGCTCAGGTCCTTGTTTTGCAGATTTGAAGAATGAAATTCACAGACAGCTGGAAGGCTGTGCTCAATAGGGAGTTTTTTTAAGGTGATAGATGACTCAGTGGGGGCTTACTGCCAAGACCTGGATTTGATCCTCAGTGCCGAGAGGGTAAAGAGAAGTAATTACTATATGCTATTATTCTCTGACCTCCATACAAGTGCAGTGGCATGCACGCATGTGCATGCACACACACGTACACACACGTACACACACACACACACACAGACGCACAGACAAATGTAAACAAAATCAGCAAGAGATTTCCTATTGAGAGAAAGCTAAAAGAAGAAACTTTGAAGATCTATTGCAGAAGGCAGCATTCTGCAAATCAAGCAGAGAGACTGGGGAGGGGACGTAAGAGATGGTGACCATAAAGGTTAGATCACCTCCCATATGGGAAGGGGCCCTGGGCAAGGGAAAACCTACGGAGCCATGCTATTAAAGCTTTTTCCCAAATTTATGGCCAAACCCAGACAAAGACTGAGATAATTTCTATTGAGATTAGTTCATTATCTGAGCTATTGCAAGGTGAGCCACATGAGAGTCCATGCTATCTACCCTTGTCTCCCTGGGCCACGCGGGGAGATGATCATGTACCATTCATGAGCTGCTTGCTTAATTAAGGAAGCTAGGAGAACGGCTGAAAGTTCTCTCTGTCCACCTCTGGCTTCTACTTTGTTAGCTGCTGCCCTTAGCTGTCTGCTGGTCATTAGCGCTGGCCGGTGTTGCTATCTGCTGACTTTGAAGGTGTTACTGGTCACAGAACTAGGCAGGATTGTGTAGCTGTTAATTGGACTCTGCTCTCTTTCTTCTCCTCTCTATGCTTGTAGTTTTACTACGACAGGGTGCTAACACCTTTCACGACTACCAGGACATAGCTGCAGTTTGTCTTGGTAGCTCCTATCTGGCTTCCTGTCTATGGAAGTAGTTTCCTTCCTGGGATAGGTAGATGTCAATTATCCTGTATCTAGATGGGTGGGGGTACCATCAGCTGCTACCCTTAAGTGAGTCACTATTGTCGGTATATGGCTCTGGGGAAAAGAACATCAGTTTTCTTGATGGGTAATGTCTGGTAGGGTGACTGCGCTTCAGTGGATGGCCCCATGCCCGTGAGTTCATGGGCAGTACAAAATGGACTCAGTGGGTTATCAAAATGATCCAAAGTTAAAAGGAGATGTGCAAGGGAGGTCGGATCTGGGAGGCAGTATTGGAGTGAGGGCAAATAGTATTTAAACACATTGTATGCATCTATAAAACTCTCAAAGAACTAGTAAAAATATGATGTTTTAAAATGTTTCAGTTCATATAATTAACTGCAGAGAAAGGCAAGAGCAGGTGAAAGGACAACCATGGTCTGTGACCACTCCACAGGGGGACACTGGCACCTTCTGGTCTGCCAGTACTGGAGATATTCCCATTCCCAATGTCTCCCCTCTTGTGCAGACAGCTTGACTATCTCCTACCCAGCTGCAGGCTCCTTTCCTTGCCATTGCTAGTGTACCTGACCTCATCATAGTAACGTTACCATTCCTTCTAGCTCTACCTGCTTTGACCGTAACCAACATCTTTTGCTATTGCTCTTCCTCTGCTTCTTGTGCTGACCCAGTGCTCCTCTTGTTATCTTTTAGTGAGCTTGTGACCAATTATGTCTAGTGCACCAAGTAAAATTACCTGTGATTTGTAAAGATAGAATTTACCACTTATGTTATTGTAATCATATGAATAAAATAATGTATGGGATATCTGGCTTAAAATGCCTATCATCACAGCCTACGTAGCCTCAAGGACCCAACATGACAAACAAAGTTTCATTTAGAGAAAAACAAAGTTATACATCTGATCTCTTTGTTGTATTCTCTTCCATTAAAAGCCAAACAACTGCAACTTTCTACCACAGATTTTTATTGGCAGAACACAGGTTCATGTAATGAAACTTCATGAAATACTTTTGATTGTATGGCCATTTTCTTGGGATCCCAAGAAAACTAGCAGAAAACAATGTGGCAAAAACCAAACTATAAATAAAACAAAAGATTAAGAATTACCCCCAAATGAAAAAAGATACTCAACCTGGTGGCCAAATTCTACGAACTTAAATGGAGCAAATGCATAGAAAACCAGATGAAACGCATTCTTTGAAGCAGCTGGAAGCGAGAGGAACTCCTAAATGTAGCCAAAGAAAAGGGCATGTCAGCCTCAAGCAGAAAAGGAGCAAATGTCAAAGCCACAGGGAGAAGGGTAACAAGTAGAAGGAAGATTTGGCTGAGTGGGAAGTAAGCTAATGAGTTCAAATGTTCTTGCATTGGCCGGGACATGTGAAAGAATGAACATGTGTTAGTCTATGACAAGTCAGAATAAAAGTTACATTACACTGGGAAGCCATAAGAGTATGAGTACACTTGTAATAAGTCAATAGAAGGGAAGAAATGAAATAATGAACCTACTACTGAATCAAAGATGAGGGTGGTGACTCACACCTACAATCCCAGCTACTCTGGAGACAAAAGCAGAGGGATGTAAATTCGAAGTCAGATTGGATAGACTAAGAAAACTATGTCAAGCCATGAGCCAATCAATAAATCAAAGAAAGTAAGTAAATAAATCTGTCATCTATAATCTAGAAAAGGCTAGACAAGGTTTAAGATGATAAATACATTACTAATACTTCTATGTTTCTTTCAAAAATGCTTAGGGAGAGAAGCATCTTAGGTTTGGATTTTGGGGAGATTGGGAATACTTGCATTCTCCGTATCATCAGTTGAGTACCGTTTAGTTTCAGTTGTACATCAGTACTCAAAATGTATCTCATTTAGCGGCATTTGTAGAATTGAGAGCTTGGGGTGAGGGAGACTCAAAAGCTGCATTATTATAAGTGAAGTAATAATCCAATTGAAAGAGAAAGATGGTCATACTAGATGTGGTGGTTAAAAAAAAATGGCCCCCAAGGGGAGTGGCACTCTTAGGAGGTGTGGCTTTGTTTCCTTGTTGGGGAAAGTGTGCCCCTGTGGGAGTGAGCTTTGGTCTCCTCTCCTGTTCTCGCCTACTCCCAGTGTCAGAGATCCTTTCTTGATGCCTTCTGATCAACATGGAGCCAGCGCCATGTCTGCTTGCACGCCACCATTTCCCACTATGGTGACAATGAACTGAACCTCTGAGTCTGTAAGCGAGCCACCACAATTAAGTGTTTGCCTTTATAAGAGTTGCCGCCGTCATGGTGTGCCTCAAATATCAAGGTACAGAAAATTTGAGAGGGAAATATAAAAAGAGTATGATGTCATAGCGTTATCATTCTGTAGCTGTGAAAGAGTACTGGAGATAAACACATGAGGAAGAGGATCGCTTGGGACCATGGTTTCTGGGACTTCTATTTTACCATTGTTTGGCTGAGTAGCTGTAATAAAGCAATAAGCCACAGTGGAGGAGCTCAGAGTAAAAGAAAGGTATTCACCTCACTACCACTAGAAACAAAAAGAAGCCAAGGGACATGGGTCCGGATATCGAGTTATTACTCTGTGTGCATGTGTGTGTTTGTGTGAATGCTGATTCTAAAATTTCATAGGATCCCAGAGGACTAAGGAAAGCAAAGATCACTTTAAATAATAACACAGTTGGAGTGACAGGTTATTGAAATTTATTATAAAGCTATAAAATGAGGAAAGAATATTGATGCCATATTATTAGACAAATAGAGAATCTAGACAATACTGTGTGTATGTGTGTATAAATATATGTATATATGCAAACATACTTGATCTGAAACACATGTCACCTCAAACAACACTGAGGAAATCATGGCCTTTTAAATAAATGGTTCTGATTCAATTGGATAGCTATTTGGGGGGAAATGAACATTACAGTATTATTATCTACATAAATCTGCTCTAAGTGAATTATAGATAATGACTAAGTTAAAGAGTTAAGCTCCCAGAACGTAACACAGACTAATATATTTAAGCACAGATTTCTTTAACAGAGAATACTCTCCTGACTCAAATGAAAATGACAAACAGAACAATGACACATTGATTCTGAGAGTCACCCAAGAGACCAAAAAGGTGAGTGACATCATGGGGGAGAGTAACTCACAGTGCTATCCATGTAGCAAAGGGACTCCAATCCAGGATAGACAGGGAATGCCTGTCAATCCTTAAGAAACACAGACAAGCCCGCATGAAGAGAGACTGAAGGATTAGGAGAGGCATGGCTCCAGAAACTGTTCACACAGCTGTGAAAAGGGGGTCCTTTCAGCCTTTCCCCCTAAAACACGGATGAAGGACTCTGGGAATGAATGTCCTTGGCTTCCTGCTTCAGGAGGCACCTTACAGAACTAACCCACTGAAATCATCTCTTTTCTTGGGAGAGTGTTAAGTTGAGCTGGGGGCAGAGCTCAATGGTAGAGACCTTGCCTAGAATACATCCTAGCCCAGGGTTTTATCCCTAGCACTACATGGTAAGGGGTAAAGTAAAAATAATAATTAATAATAATCTAACAATAATAATAATAAATTTTACTTAACAACTAAAGATAGAACTGCTAGCTATGACTTAGGATTATGTTTCCCAGTCATTGCCAACACTTGCCAACAGCTTTGCCAATCTCCTAAGGCCATCCCAAATGCCAGGGAACCTGTTGTCAAAATAACTTGCATAGATGAACTCTGTTCTAATCAAATCCCTCAGATTTCCTTTATTCTCCGGACATACCAGGAGCCATCCCAGCCTGTCCACTTGTCTCCTGGGTAGCAATTTTATTATCTGTTTACTACCAAATTAGAAGGTCCCCTGCTGGAGGTCTGTCTACACAGCCAAGGAACACATGAAAAGCTACTCAGTTTCAGAAAATAAGAAAAGTCAAACCTGGATTATAGTTACTATGGACCCGGTATAACGGCCAAAGATTTTAATAGCATTTCCTTCTTCCTTTTTTCCTCCTCCCCTGCATTCTACAGCCAGACCTTGGCTGCAAATATCATCTCTGATTTCCCTTGTCAAATCGTACTTCTCATTTCTTTTTTTTAGTGTCTGGTACTCCTTCCCTTTTAAAACATCTTTCTAACGTTAGACCAGTATGATTCCTTCCTGAGCCATCGTCCCTGGAAGTCACTGCCACCACCCGCTCTCATCTTCCAAGTTCACACACATTAATTACTTTTTCTCTGCACACAGGAGCCATGTGAGGCTCAATCAAGTGACAGTGACACTTTCTTCATGCTTTTACTTTCTCTTAAAATGTTTTTATTTTATTATTTTACATGTGTAGGTGTTTTATCTGCATGTGTGTCTGTTCATCACATGCCTGGCTAGTGACTTCAGCGGCCTGAAGAACGCATTGCAACCCCTGGAACTGGAGTTATAGATGGTCATGAGCCACCATGTTGGTGCTACAGATGGAACTCAGGTCCTCTGAAAGAGCAGCCAGTGCTCTTAACCACTGACTCATCTCCTCAGTCCCTTGCTTATCCTTTCTTGCTGATAGATTTTGAAGAAAGTGGGTTTTCAATGATGTGGGAGTCTCCTCTGTGTGCTATGATTACCATTAATGAATAAAGAAACTGCTTTGGACCTATAGAAAGGCAGAACTTAGGTAGGCAGGTAAAGTTAGGCTGAATGCTGGGAGGAAGAAGGGCAGAGTCAGGGAGACGCAATAGAGCCACCACCAGAGTCAGACATGCCAAAACTTTGCCAGTAAGCCACCGCCACGTGGCGACACACAGATTACTAGAAATGTGATAAATTAAGATGTATGAGTTAGCCAATAAGAAGCTAGAGCTAATGGCCAAGCAGTGATTTAATTAATACAGTTTCTGTGTGGTTATTTCATGGCTGGGCAGCCAGGAACGACCAAGCAGCCTCTATACTACATTTCAATAATTTTACTTTGCCTCTTTTGAAAGGACAGCCTAATCTATATTTTGATTAATAAGAGTGTTTGGCAGAGAAAAAAATATCACAAGTTCATTTGACTTTGCTATTTCTGATTTTGCATTTACAACACGGGCAGTCTTTATAGTCAACCCAAGGCCTAGAAGTATGAGCGGTGAAGCACAGATGCTTTGATGAGCATCTCCAGCTTCAGTTCAGTTACACTAAGAAAGAAGAGTGTAGGGGAAGAAGAGAGATGGCACAGCTTCTGCTGTGGGCTTCAGATGACTGATACACAATGGGAACTGTTTGAGCTCCAGGGGCGGGGGAAGGGGGTGGGAAACCCCAAGGGTATCAGAGACTAGGGTGTACCTGCCACTCTGCCTTGCCTTAGAAGTTAGGGACACACCCTTATCCTTTGATAATTTACGGATTTTTCTCTCGCAGAATCTGAGGTGTGAATATCACCTGCCAGCTGAGTTTTGAGACGTTGGATTTAGTCAATAGCATGGAAGAGAAACAAAAAGCAACCAAAGGTCTTCTCATTACAGTGTCAGCAAGTTCTCAAAGACCATGTCTCCAATTTCACAGAAATGAAAAGGAAAAATCAGATGCCACGATGCCAGAAGAGGAACAGCAGGTTTATAATTAGAAGTACTTCTGGAGATCTGGCCACAGCCATGCGTGACATGATACACTTTCAACACTGCATAATGCTCCAGGAGGCAAGACGTCCTCCTTGCAAGAAGGCCTGAGATCAGGGCATCCTGGGGTATTTAAATTAGGAGTTAGGAAGTCTGTCGGTTTAAAAACAATATTTTGATCAAAGTCAGTTGATCCCTTCTGCTGGCAAGGGCTGGCTGGCCAGTGCCACTACTATTGTTCCAGCATTTAGTTTCAGAAAGCAAAGAGAGAGCATATTGCTCGCTGGCACTGGAGAGCAGGTGACTCCTGGGGAACTTGACAGTGCAGAGATGGGTGAAGCAGAAAGCTGAACTGTGTTTACCAAGTTCCCTTCTGCAGGCCACTAACTGTCGGCTACCCTAGGTTTCTCTGCCGGGAATTCTTGCTCTGTGCAAGCACAGGCACAATTGCCCCAGGAATGTAGAACAGAAAAAGGGATTGTGACAAGCTGGAGAGGTCAGGGAAGGTTTCCCGCAGAGGGTAGTATCTGACCTTGAGGTCTGGGTGGAGTTGACTAGAGGGTAGGAAAGGACGCACCATCCCAAATAAAAAGTGCAGGAAAAGCAAAGCCATGGAGGTGAGGTTTTCACAGGAAACTGAGGAGGGTGCTGTGGCAGAAGCAGAGAATGTTAGACGTGTAGTTTGCGAAATGCATATTCCAGCTCGGCAAGAAGAGACAGGCAGGAGGAAAGGAAGGGGAGACACAGAGAGGCAGGGGAGTTTCTCATAACACACTCCTTTATTGAAAATATATTGAGATATTAAATTATATATAAATATACATAAAATATATAAATTAAATATATATTAAAGCTTTTTTATTATGTATACAGTGTTCTGTCTGCATGTATGCCTGCAGGCCAGAAGAGGGCACCAGATCTCATTACAGATGGTTGTGAGATACCATGTGGTTGCTGGGAATTGAACTCAGGATCTCTTCAAGAGTAACCAGGGCTTTTAATTGCCGAACCATCTCTCCAGCCCCCCAAATGTGTGTGTGTGTGTGTGTGTGTGTGTGTGTGTGTGTGTGTGTGTGTGTGTGTGTGTAGGGGCAGGGCTTGGGAGATGGCTCAGCTGTGAAGATCACTGGTTGCTTTTCCAGAGAACTCAGGTTCAATTCCCAGCCCCCACACGGCAACTCACAACTCTCCACAACTCCAGTTCCAGGGGATGTGTCACACTCTTCTAACTTCCACAGGTACTGCAAACACAGGATGCACAAACATACACGTGAAGAAAACAAGCATATGGCATAAAATAAAATTTTAAAAATGGGGTAGAGAGGGCTTGGTGAAGGCACCCACAGTCAACTTCTGACCTCCACATGCTTGTGAACACTTGTGACTGCACACACGTGTGCCTGTACACACACCTATGCATGAACACGCACACACATATGCATGCACATATACAAAGGAAAGAAGAGTAAGACACAGGAAGGCTTGGCTCGGCTCCAAATGTAACAATCACAGTATTAAACACAATACCCACATGGCTATCAGACCTCACCACCGTCTTCTTCAGTCCTTGGCCTTGGCTGCTGTGCTGAGTTTTCTGAGAACACTTTGTTTGTGGGGTTTATTGTCTCTGTGATATGAATATTTCCTCCGGGGCCAACTTCAAGTCATCACCCGCTTATAGTATTGAACAAACCGTGCCCTACGACCGGTTCCTTCTTTATTTTCCAGACAGTGCTTCTCATGAGTCCCTATTCTTTGGCCTTTGTAAATAAGGATTTGTGTTTCATTATAGGACTCAAGCCTTGAGAATAGGTTGGCAAAACAAAACAAACAAACAAACAAAAGCTAAATGACTCTTATTAGAACTGCAGGGTGCTCAACTGTGTATTTTATCATTTAATGCCTTGGTGCTTGAATTCCATTATCCATAAAGCCAAGTATTCTAGCAGTACTGGGTAACATTATAAACAAATGCGCCTGTCTGGCTCCTTAGAATCGCTTTTATATACTCTCTCTTAGAGACATACACATTTCCAAGCACTTTACACTAGTCCATTGATAAATTTAATATGTATATATAACTATTTGGGTATCCTAATTAGTGAGACAGATAGGGGAAAATGATGTCACGAGTTTGCCTTTTCAACAGGTTCCTAGATGATGATGGTGGTGGTGGTAGTAGTGGTGATGGTGTGTGTGTGTGTGTGTGTGTGTGTGCAATCGTCACACCGGATAATTAGAACAACACTGAGTGTAATCATCAGATTAGATGCTGGCTGGAGGTCATGGCTGCCCACCCCTTGCAGATTCTAAATTCTCTAGCTTTGCAAAAGGTTTGGCATTGCCACTCCAACATCTCTAGAAATTCTACAGAAGCCAGCCATCCAGCCCTTTACCTCTGACGCTATTGCCATAGCTTGGCTAAAATGCATGCCTGTGTCCATTCTGGCAAAGTTAACTTCCATGCTCCTCACCCGGGGCCATCAAAGCATTTCTCCTGCCCACACCTCATTTCCTACAAAACCCCTGTACTCCCCGCTCCTGCCCACCTCCTAGGCTGACTGCCCCTGGGTTCTCAAGCCAGTTTTCACAGTTCCCTTTGCATATCCGCATCTTTAATTGAGTCTATTTCTAGGGTGTCATTTTCCTACTTGTGTTCTCGTGCACATAATAGCTGCTTCCGTCTTTAAGTGTAGCAGTTGTGACTTTTCTCACTCTTTCCCCTGCTCTGAGCCAGGTGTGGAGCCGGCAGAAGTCACCTCAGAAAGACAGCACTCAGGGATCCCAACCCAACTCTTCTGGGTTCTGGCCTCTCTTCCTCTCTAAGTCCTTCCCTGACTGACCAGCCTCTCTCACGCTGCAACCTTTCCTTGTTTGCAGGGTGCCATTGGAGAAGTCAGCAGCTTTGGGTTTTGTAGAGAGAAGTTCAGCCTTGTTCACCATGTAAAGCCCAACAGTCTTAAGAGACCAGAGATGGCCCTCTGCCTCACTTTGAATATCATGCTCACTTACCAGATATGTGTTTTCAGGTAGGATATTTTGCCTTTTGGAAGTGATTTCTTGCTGCCAAACACCTGAAGCACTTTGTAAGATTCAATGAAGTAATTCATAGAAAAAAAACTAATAAGATTTCAATGGTGTCATGCTCAGAGCAAGGCTGTTCATATACAGCTTGAGAGTTGCAGAAGCTCCTCGTGGGTAAACTATGAACAATAGTACCAGGGTACCCACTGCACAGGGCATTTCTGACAACAAGGAGAAAGTGAACTACATACAGGTGTGTTTAAATGCTTGACCCATGGAAACATCTCTTCCCAAGTCTCTCGTCCTCCACTAGGTCAGGACTCCTGAGGTCACAAGAATGTCCCTTGCTCTGGACACTTTCACTTTGTCCACCATCCTCTGCTCCTGTTCCCGTAGGCTTTCTTCCCTTTCCCCCTTCTCCTGATACAGCTCCATTCACTCCATTGATAATGATAGCCTGGATTCTAATTGTTCTTAATAAGAACCTGGAGTCAGATATTAGGGGGTGAAAGCTCAGAGATCAGAGAAGCAAAGCAGCCAGTCACTAGAGAGACCTTTTAAAACCTCTACCAAATCCTCAGACCAAAAGGGCGATCCCGTCCTCAGACTACATGCTCGGATTGCATCCTCAGAATGCACTGTGTTTTTGTCTCTTCCTGTCTTATATTCCTCTCTCTGTACAGTCATATCCCTTCCTGTCTTCACCTCCTTAGTGCTGGGATTAAAGGTGTGTCACTCCCATGTACTGGGATTAAAAGTATAAACCAACAACACTTGGTTCTTTTTCTCTTTGAGACTGGATCAATCCAATGTAGCCCATAGTGGCCTTGAACTCACAGAGAAAGAAATCTCTGCCTCTGTCTCCTGAGTCCTGGTATTGGTTTTTTCATTTCCCATTTTTTACTGTTTTTTTAACTATATATTTTTCCCATTCCCCTCCACCTTCCCCTCTCCCCTACCCCCTATGCTCCCAATTTCCTCAAGAGATCTTGCCTTTTTCTCCTTCCTAAGTGGATCCATGTATGTCTCTCTTAGGGTGCTCTTTGTTATCTAGGTTCTCTGGGGTTGTGGACTGTGTAGGCTGGTTATCCTTTGCTTTATGTCTAATATCCACTTATGAGTGAATACATTTATATTTGTCTTTCTGGGTCTGGCTTACCTCGCTCAGTATGTTTTGTTTTTTGTTTATTAGAGCTAGATGAGGAGTCCTGGGATTAAAGGTCACCATTGCCTGACCTCTAGTGGCTTAGCTTTGTACCCTGATCTTCAGGCAAGTCTTATTTGTTAAAACACAAAGTATCAGTATAGACAATAAGAATGGAGTTTGGACTACCATTCAGCTCCTTTAAATCAGGGCGAAGGGAAAGACTCTGAGTTGACAGGTCTGTGCAGATAAACACACAGACTGATGACCACTTTTACATTAGCTCCTTACTGTTGTTGAAATTACCGTCCATGGAACATGTCAAATTAAAAGACATAGTCACTCTCTGTGCTCACAATCCCATAGTCGTGAAGCTGAAAAGCAAACAAATAGGATCACAAGTGTTTTCTATTTCCATCCATTTGCATGCAAAATTCAAGATGTCATTGTATTTAACAGCTGAGTAGTACTCTAATATGTATATATTCCACACTTTCTTCATCCATTCTTGCATTGAAGGGCATCTAGGTTGTTTCCAGGTTCTGGCTATTACAAATAATGCTGCTATGAACATAGTTGAACAAATGCTTTTGTAATATGATAGGGCATCTCAAAACATATAGTCATCCTCCTGGATATGGGAAGTAGACAAGATTGCCGTGCAAAAATTGGGAACTTGGGGGTGGAATGGGATGGGGGTAAGGGGAAACGGGGAGAGAAAAGTGCGTAGGGGAGGATGGGGGGGAGCTTGGGGGAATGGGATGGTTGGAATAAAGGAAGGGTGGATATGGGAGCAAGGAAGTATATATCCTAATTAAGGGAGCCATCTTAGGGTTGGCAGGAGACTTGACTCTAAAGGGGCTCGCAGGTGTCCAGGGAGATGTCCCCAGTTAGTTCCCCCCCTCTCTCCTCCCCCTCCCCCCACTCCTTTCCCCCTCCCACCAACTTATCAGTGCACCTGCACTCAAACATGTGCATGCATGCACATGCGTGTGTGTGTGTGTGCGCGCGCACACACACACACACACACACACACACACACACACACCACTATATGTGTAGATAGTCATTATGAAAGATGTAATTTTCCTACCCTTCCAGATTCTCAACCAAAATGTCAAATAAAATCACCTGGGAAGATTTTTTTAAAAAGAAAATCTTAACAAAATATAACATCCTCCTCGGTTCAATTAAATCTGCATTTCTGGGCATTCACATTTTTATATACTCCTCAAAGATTCTAAGATGAATTCTGAGTTCAGAGTTACCTGGTGGGAGCAGCAAACATCACCTGTTAGGTAGAAAGGAAGAGTCCAGCTCTGCCAGAGGCCATGTTCTCACTCTTTGTTCTTCTGCCAAGGTCTTCTTTAATTTCCCAACGCACCCTGCCCTCTCACTCCGGAGTCTCACAAAGGCCTTCTACCTAGAACCTCCACCCTCTTCTTTCCTCCATCCAGGTCTAGTTCATCCAAAACACAGTTCAAGGAAAACTCACATATGACTTTTGCTAGGATAATTATGGTGACTGTGCTATTTTAAGTAGATAATAGAATTGGTGTGTGATAATATAATAGTTGATTAGTTGCATAGTTCCATTTTACTTGGTGTCTTGCTAGAAGCAGGGGTTCTCAGTGTGATGCCAAGAACCATAGCAGAAGTATTAGCAGGGAACTTGTCAGTGATGGAAGTTCTTCATTTGCACTGAACAAGATCCTCTAGGGGTGGGCCAGGCATTTCAGGATTTAATCAGCTCTTAGGGCGATTCCAGCAAACACTGAAGTTTGAATGTACCTGTGATGGAGTCTCGGTTCCTAGATGAAAAAATGCCATGTCTTTTTTATTTCCACTGCTGCACGCCTCACGATCCTGTAAGGAATATATACTCTATAAATATTTATCAGATAAATGATAGCATGGTAAAAGAATCTGATCTGGAAAGGAATACGAGGGGCTTAGATGGGATTGTGGAAGGATGGAGGGGAGTACATGGGACATAGATGGGCTGGCAGAAGGAGATCTTATGGGATATTAAGGAGAGCTAGGGCTAAAGCAGAGGCATTAGTCAAACAGATACAATGTCTGGAGGAACAAAAGAACTATGGCATTCTCCTGGAGGCACAGGAAGACTCTGGGAAGGCACCAAAGGTGGTGGTGGTGGTGGTGATGGTGGTGGTGGTGGTGATGGTGATGGTGGTGGTGGTGGTGATGGTGGTGGTGGTGGTGGTGGTGTGTACAAAGGTGCATATGACAGCATTCCTGAGAGAACAATAGAATGGACAAGTACAGCACTGAGATTTGAATGAATGGTGGAGTTGTTTGGGAAGAGGTGTGACTTTGTTGGAGGAGATATGTCGCTGGTGTTGGGATTTGAGGTTTCAAAGGCCCACGCCATTTCCAGTTAGCTCTCTTGCCTCTTGCCTGTGGGTCAGATATAAGCTCTAAGCTACTGCTCCAGCGCCATTCCCGGCAGCCTTCTGCAATGCTTCCTGGTCATGTACTCTAACCCTCTGGAACTGAGAGCCCCCAGTTCAACATTTTCTTCTATAAGTTCTCTTGGTTGTGATGTTTGTCACTGCAATAGGAAAATAACAGAGACAGAAGCTCCTGAAGGAAAATGTACACTGGTCTTAATGAGGTTGTGGCTTATGGTGTTGACTGCTAAGTAGGCATGGACCTATTTAATTTCTCGTCATGAAGACCATTGACTTTCTGATTGTGGGGGCCGTTTTATTTCTAAATGTGAAGAATGAATTTTTACACTTATTCAGTATGTGTGTGTGTGTTTGCATTTGTGTGTGTGCACAAGTGTTTATGTGCCACTGCACACATGTGTAAGTCAGAAGACAACTTCTACCTTTACATAGATTTCTGGGATCCAACTCAGGCCATCAGGCTCAGCAGCAAGCATCCTTAGCCACCGAATCATCTCTGCAGTGCCTGTATGGAGAAGGGTTTATAATAGATAAGAAACAAATAAAACCTCATATCTTTTATCCTATCAATAGGGTATAGTGTCTTGATCTTGATTCTTGAAAGCATATAACCCATATCTGGTAATGGTTCTTATCATCCTAGGATTCTGGTTGGAATTGTATTCTTGACCTGCCACCTCAGGGCCTCCGTTCAATCATTTCCTCACTCTGTGTCTGACAGCAGTCTAGAAACTTGGTTTTACAACCTCTTCTTGGCTCCTATTCTCATACCAAAGTCCCCTTTTTTTGAAGCCAGATCTGCTTCTTGTTGACTGCCAAGGGAAAAACATTTCTTTCCACCTGCAAAGGAGGAGTCCTGCTTTTCTAGAAACGACAGTGTCAGAATGTCAACCCCCTCCATAGTTCAAGGTCACCAGGAGAGACAAGACTCACACAGGACGGATCAATGTTTCATTCGCATAAAGGAGTTACCCAACCAGCTCAGCTTCAGCAGTGGGAGCCCACCCCCACACCAGCAGCTGAGACAAGGTGCTGATCTGTCTGCTTGCACTCCTCCCACACCTCAGGTGAGGAACCCAGTTCCCTGCTGCCAAAAGCTGCTACACTAGTGGGGGTGCCCAAGTACCAATTAAGGTGTGGGCTAAATAGAGTAAAGGAGTATGTAATAAGGCAGAGAATAATGTTCTCACACAAGCCATGAGTCAAACATGTTTGAAAAACTCTTAACACTTGGTAAGAGGAAGTGTTCTGGATCCCAGGCTCATTCGTGTGTGATTACAAAGAGGCCTTGAGAAGTTTAGTGTTGAAGGAAGTCCTTGGGATCATTTTCATTTACTTTTTTTTACCTTTTACTTTAGATTTATTTATTTATCTATTTGTTATTTATCTTACATCCCCACCACAGTTTCTCCTCCCTCCCCTCCTTCCAGTCCTTGCCCCCTGTTCTGTCTATACCACCCCCATCCACTCCTTCTCCATTTCTGTTCAGGAAAGGGCAGGTCTCCCATAGATATCAATCAAACATGGCATATCAAGTTGCAGCAAGAATAAGCACCTTCCGTGTATTAAGATGGGGCAAGGAACCCATTATGAGGAGCAGGTTCCCAGAAGCCAGCAAAACAGTCAGAGTCAGAGCCTACGCACACTGTTAGGAGTCCCGCGAGAAGATCAAGTTATGTAACTTTCCCATACATGCAAAGGGCAATCACATGCAGGCTTCCTGGATGTTGGTTGAGGTTCTGTGAACTCCTATGAGCATCGATTAGCTGGTTCTGTGTGTTTTCTTGTAATGTCCTTGATCTCTCTGGCTCCAACAATCCTTCCTTCCTCTCTTCAACAGGATTTCCCAAGCTTGGTCTCATGTTTGGCCGAGGGTCTCTGCATCTATTTCTATCAGTTACTGGAAGAAGCTTCTCTGATGACAATTGGGCTAGGCACAAATCTATTAGTATAACAGAATATCGTTAGGCATCATTACATTGGCTTTATTTTAGTCGTGTTAGGCTCTATCCTAGATCTCTGGGCCACTCAGCCTCCGGGTTCTGGTGCTCCAGGTGGTGTCTGGAGAGGGCTTACTCTCATGGCATGGCTCTCAGGCTGAAACAGTCATTGGTTGGTCTCTCCTTAGTTGACTTCCCAGGGGAGGCCTTACCCTCTCTGAGGAGCAGATGAGGGGGTAGGGTGGGGGTAGGAGAAGGTGGGGGTTGGGAGGAAAGGAGGGTGGGGAAACTGAGATTGGTATGTAATATATATATATTTGGTTTTTCAAGACAGGGTTTCTCTGTAGCTTTGGTGCCTGTCCCGGAACTAGCTCTTGTAGACCAGGCTGGCCTCGAACTCCCAGAGATCCGCCTGCCTCTGCCTCCTGAGTGCTGGGATTAAAGGCATGCGCCACCACCGCCCGACTAAAAAATAAAATTTAAAAAACAGGTATGCTTAATAGATTATGGTTTTCAGACTCTTCAGAGATCTTCTGGACATGACATTTACAGTGTTTAATGGGAAAAAAAAAATTCTTGTGTTAGCCAGAAATGCCAGCAGGACAGACTGTAGGTTGAAGGTTATTTGGTTTGGTGGTCCAATCCATCTACTTTAAGTCTTGCTTGTTCATGGGAGATGACCAGTTCAGACTATATATGGGCTATTGCAACGAGTCTTAGCTGGGGTCATCCTTGTAGATTCCTGAGTTTCCCTTCCATTCCCTTCTTTCTTCACATCAGTTTGTTCTTTGTCTCATGTATATTTGGCTGAAGAGATCACAATTCATATGCTAACATCTCAGGGAATCCACCCAGTTTTCAGGCAACCCTACATCTGGTCTAAATGGAATTATTATTGCCATAGACTGGGTTTGGATTTGGTTTGTTCTTGTTTTTCTAAATTTTTGACTTGCATCATTAAGCCATACTTTGTACTCTCCTAATTTTTTAGATATATAAATAATCCTCATAGGAAAGCTTTCAGAGTGCCCCCAAGGTTTTATTGCGTTGTGTTTTCATTTTCATTGAGTTCCAGACATTTTATTTCCTCCTTGATTTCTTCTTTGACTCATTCCTTATTTAGCAATGAGATGAATTATTCAATCTCCATGAGTTCGTGTTATTTATTAGAGATTCATTTGCTGTCAATTTTAAGTTTTACTGTATTGTGGTCAGATAAGACACATTCAGTTAGTTTAATATCTCTGAACTTGTAACGATTAGTTTTGTGTTTAGGATGTGGTCTGTTTTAGAAAAACCTCTGTGTGATGCTGAGTAGAATGTGTTTTCTTTGTTGTTTAGGTGAGATAGTCTGTAGACATTGCTAAGTCCATTTGATGTGTGATGTCAATTCATTCTGATGTTTCCCTGTTTGTTTTTTGTCCTGATGACTGGTCTTTTAGAGAAGGGGGGCATTGAAATCACCAACTATGAATGAATTGATGCTAATCTGTGTCTTTAAGTCCAATAGTACAATTTTATGAAAGTGGGTATACTTGAGTTTTGTGTATTTATGCTTAGGATAGTAATGTCTTCTGGCTTAATTGTTCCCTCAATTAAAATTAGAATCCCTTCTCTATCTCTTATTATTTTTAGTTTTAAAGTCTGTTATGCCACATATTAAAATAGTGAGCCCAGCTTGCTTCCTGGCCCCATTGGATTGAAATAACTTTGTCCATCTTTTTATTCTAAGACTGTGCCAAGCTTTAAAGCTAAAATGTATTTCCTATAGACAACAGACAGATAATTTTTTTCCTCGACTCGTTCAGCCAGCCTGTGTCTTATGATTGGAGAATTGAAGTCCATTAATATTTAAAGTTATTATCTCAAACTTTGTGTGTTAGTTGAGGATATTGTACTGTTGGGTTTTGGTGGTTGTTTGTGTTTGTAATGGTACTTAATTATGGCTTTGTATTTCTTTCCAGAATCTCTCTGCTATGCTCATTCCTCTCTTCAGCACAAAATATTGCTTCCTGTATTTTCTTTGGGTTTAGTGTGGTGGATATAAAATTTCCTAGGCTCTTTATATCAGAGAAAATTTTTCTTTTTCCTTTAATTATGGCAGACAGTTTTGTGGGGTAAATTAGATTATTCTTCCTATCCTGATCTTTTAGAACGTGGAATGTATTACTCCAGACTTCTCTTAACTTCCTTTCCATTTCCAAATCAGCTGTTATTCTGGGTTTTTCCTTATATACAGCTGGCATTTTTCTCTTGTAGTTTTATTTGTTATATACACACTTAATGTTTTAACTATGGTATGTCATGGGGAGTTTTTTTTTTCTGGTTTGTCAATTTGGTGTTCTGCATGCTCTTTGTATCTGTATGTCTATTTCTTTTCTAGTTTGGATAAGTTTTCTTCTATGTTCTTGTTGAAGAGTTGGTCTATGCCATTGACTTGGGATTTCTCATGGTATCCTACATTACTTTTATGTTGCTTTGCTGTGTTTTCTTTAATTTCTTTTTATTTCTTGCTTATTTGGTCTAGATCTTTTATATTATCTTCGAGTCCTGATACGCTATCTTCTACTTCACTTATTCTACTTGTCAGGTTTTTCCTTTGAGTTTTCTAGTTGAGTTATTGGATTTTTCAATTCTATTTTTTTTTCCAGCTTGAGTACTCATCGATGTTTCTTTCTCCATTCCTAAGTCTTCACTATTTGCATCAGCCTTTTGTCTGTGTTTTCTTGGGCATCAATCAGCTACTGATTTCCCTCAAATTCTTTCTCTTTTATTTAAATGAGCTATTTCTTTATGTTCTCCTTAAACTCCTTGAATTCTTTGATGAAGTTTATGATTGTTCTTTTAAATTCTGTGCCATGGGATTCATCTAGGTAATTCCCATTGACAAACATTTCTACAGGACTGATAGGTTTTGAAGAAAAGATACTGGTTTGACTTTGATGTTATTTTTACTTTTGCAATGAGATCTGGACATGTGGACTTCTTTTGTTAGCATGAAGTTTGTATGGATAGAGCAGGTTGGGGCAGCAGAGAGGGGCCTAGAGGTTGGAAATAGCTTAGGTAGAGTGAAGTCAGGTGGACAAAGGGTACTGGGCTGATGTCCAGGATGTGCCTCCTGGTCCAAGTCTGGAGTGTGGGAGTAGATCTTGCTGAGTAGAAAAGATGGATGCAGCATGGAAGGGACCTGTGGCTTAGGGAATAGGCAGGGTAGGTTCTCTGAAGCCTAGAAATTGGTTGCAGTGTAGCTAGACTAGAATAATTTGGATTTGGGATCTGGGTTAGATCTTGTGGATTGTGAAGGGTTTGTGGATGAGGAAGGTTAGGGAGACTCACCAGGCTTGATCCTGGAGGAGAGTGTGTGGGAGATCTGGCTTGCTAGAAAGGTTGGGTGCATATTAGAAGGGCCCTGTGTAGGGCAGGTCCTGGTGAACTCCTAGAGGTTATAATGAAATATTCAAGACATTGAAGAAATAAATTGATGAAGACATGAGAAAATGCAAAGAGCTGCATTTTTAAAAACACTGTTTAACCCGAATGGAATCTATGTCAGTATATATCTATTCAGTGGAGAGCATTTGGTAAGGCATAAAGCTATACATCACCTCTTTGTTAGAAGGTTTTGAAAATATGGGATGGATTGAATGGTTTGACTTAGATTACACTGAAGAATACACACTGTCTTAATTCTACTACTATGACCAAGGTCATATAAAACACCATGACCAAGGTGACTTAGAAGAGAAAGAGTTTACTGGGGTTTATAGTTTCCGAGGGATAGAGTTCCTAACCACTATGGCAAAGAGCATGGAAGCAGGCAGACAGGACGGCACTGGAGTAGTAACTGAGAGCTCATATTTTGGATAATCATGAGGGAGGGAGGGAGGGAGGGAGGGAGGGAGGGAGGGAGGGAGAGAGAGAGAGAGAGAGAGAGAGAGAGAGAGAGAGAGAGAGAGAGAATGGTACAGGTCTTTTGAGACCCCAGTGACATACCTCCTCCACAAAGACTTTGCCTCCTAATTGTTCCCAAATAGTTCCACCATAGAGACCAAGTATCCAAACACCTGAGTCTATGAGAGTCTTCTCATTCAAACCACCACACCCAGCTTTGCAAACAAGAAACGGTGGATGTGGGCAAATTGTTTCTGATTCTTCTAACAGTCCTTTGGCTCTTCGGAGGGAATTTCACATCTCGCTTTTCTTCTATTTACTATTATGATAAAAATCTCCCCCATTTAGGTATAAAATAGTTTGAAGTTAAGTTGTTTTGCCATATGATCTTATTTCTGGCATGCTAATTTTGGTAGATATTTTTGGGCTTTTAGTGCTAAAACCTGAAATAATAAAAGCCACCGCCTACACTCTACTACAGTTATAATTTTTAACTTAATGTTGATGCTTTAAGTTGACTCGACATTATTTTAGCAAAATTTTATTTCCTCTTGTCCTATTTATTTTCTCTTCATTGAATCAGATTCTGAAGTTAGTATTAAAAATCAATGCATGAATAGTGAATTCAGAAGCAGAGCAATCAGCCTGTTTTAACAAGAGGGGGAAAATGAACACCGAGACAGGAACTCAAAGCTCATGTTTTGCAAATGTATCTTTCAGCATGCATGCATTCCAAAATGTTCAACTATGCCTTCCTACTAGTGTCATGGTCATTGGTGCGAAGAGAAGATTAAAAAAAAAAGTTACAGTTTATATGCATAGTAGACCACTATGTTAACCACTACAGAGTGAATTTTTTTTTTTTTTTTGCATTGAAAATTTTCTCTCCTTTTGACAGGGAAACTGAGTTCACTAAAAAAATTAAAATCATTATGGGCTGGAGAGATGGCTCAGAGGTTAAAAGCATATAATGCTCCTTCAGAAGACACAAATTCAATTCCCAGCACCCACGGCAGACATTTTAGCACTACCTGTGCCTCTAGCTCCAGGGGAATCCAATGCCTCTGGCCTCTGCAGACACCTGCACTTGCATGCGTTCCTTAGACACGGATACTCACCATACACTTTCTTAAAACCAATAAGAATAAAGAGAAATTAAATAAGTATCTGAATATGATGTAAGAAATTGGGCTTGTGTTCTCAGTAGTCCTCATTGTCCGCTATGTTCAGTGAGTCCGGGTTTATCCCAGGCTTTTTCAGACCTAGGCCTTGGTGAGATCCCAATAGAACATCCCCATTGTCTCAGTGTGTGGGTGCACTGATCCTACTGCACGTACTGGCTTTGTGGGAGCCTAGGTAGTTTGGATGCTCACCTTACTAGACTTGGATGGATGTGGGTGGTCCTTGGACTTCCCACAGGGCAGGGAACCCTGATTGCTCTTTGGGCTGAGGAGGGAGGGGGATTTGATTGGGAGAGGGGGAGGGAAATGGGAGGCAGTGGCGGGGAAGAGACAGAAATCTTTAATAAAAAAAAAAAAAAAAAAAAAGAAATTGGGCTTGCTCATACCAAGCAAGCTGAACTGAAGTTAGGTTTGCTTTCTAAGTCACCTGCATTTTAAAAATGTGTTTTTCATTTCTATTTTTTTCTACTTTGTAGGAAAACATTTTGGTGTTTGTAGTTAAGCCTAGGACCTCAGACATACTCACAAACACAATCTCCGGCACTCACTTTTGCCTTTCATTGATTCCCCAAGACATTCAGCCTTTTTGTCTTAGGATTCTATGAGATGGTTAGATTTTTTTTTTTTTGATTACTTAGCACAACTTCTTTGACTCTTTTAGACTATCCAATCCAATTACAAGTGAGGTATTTTAAAAATTAAACTTAGTTTTTCTCATTTTTTTTCATTTGGGGAGGGATGCCTTATGTTATCCAAAAAGCGCATTTGAAATAAACAAAACAAAAAATAGTAACTAATTGGTTTGTGAATCATTTCTACTTCTTTCAAGGTGTAGTCATCTGGGTGTCTAATACAATGCCCACTAGTGTGCTACCTTTCCTCTCCATCATCTTCCCAACATGCATTGCACATGAAACGTTTTTAATCAGAAGGATTTCAACTGTAGAATACACTATGGACCTGATAAAAGGTATTGGGGGGACCACCACTATGGAATGTGTTTTGTAGGGTTAGAGGATACGTCAGCAGTTGACAGAACTTCATGCTCTTCTAAAGGACCTACGTCTGCTTCTCAGCTGTTTCTGTTCTCCTTGGGAATCTGCACTCGCCTACACATATCCACATGTGACACATAATCAAGAGTAAAATGAACTTTGGGGCTAATGAGATGAGTCTATGATTAAGGACAACTGTTGCAAAAGACCCAGATTCCATTCCAAGAACCCATATGGCAGCTAACTCCAATTATTTGTGACTTCAATTCCAGAGGATATAATCTTCTGGTCTCTGCCAATACTGCATGCTTGTGGTATACAGATATACATTCAGGCAATATACATTCACACCCATAAAAATAAATAAATAAACCTTTGAAAGTGTATGGTGAGATATGTATTGTTGTGGGACAATTGTTTTACCCTGTAAAGACTTTTTTCTTACACTTGCTTAATAAAATGTTGATTGGCTAGTAGTCAGGCAGAAAGTATAGGTGGGGCAACTAGGCAGGAAGTAGAGACAGGACAAGGAGGAATTCTGGGAAGAGAAAAGAGTCAGTCTGCCACCGTCACCCAGACACAGAGGAAGCAAGATGTGACTGCCTCGCCAAAAAAGGTACCAAGCCATGTGGCTAACACAGAGAAGAATTATGGGCCAGTATAAGTTATAAGAGTTAATAAGAAGCCTGAGCTAATAGACCAATCAATTTATAATTAATGTAGACCTCGTGTATTTCTTTGGGATTGAGCGGCTGCAGGACCTGATGGGACAGAAACCTCAGTCAACAATGTATTAGAGAAGTTATGTATGTTATGTATTATACATTATAAAAGTTACATATTAGAGTGTAAATGGAGACTGTGCCTTCACTTTCTGGCTGCCCAGACTCAAATAATACACAGAAACTATATTAATTACAAAACTGCTTGGCCAATGGCTTAGGCATATTCCTACCTAGCTCTTATTTCTTAAATACACCCATTTTGATTATTTTATATTTTACCATGAGGCTCATGGTTTACTGGTAAAGTTCTGGTGCCTTTCTCCCTTGGCAGCTACATGGCATGTCCCTGACTCTGCCTTCTTTCTCCCTGCATTCAGTTTAGTTTTCCCCACCTAGTTCTATTTTGCTCTGCCATAGGCCAAAGCAGCTTCTTTATTAACCAATGATAATAAAACATATTCACAGCATACAGAGGGGAATCCCACATCATTAGAGAATCTAGGATGATGTAGGTGGGTCTTCTTTCTATGTGTTGCTTTCATTGGTTAATTATTAAAGAAACTGCTTGGCCTGATAGGTCAGAACATAGGTGAGTGGAAAAGACAGAAAAGAATTCTGGGAGAAAGAAAGCTGAGTCAAGCAGATTGCTATAGCTCTCCTCTCCAAGATGGATGCAGGCTAAGATCCTTCCTGGTAAGCCACCACCTCGTGGTACTACACTGATTACTAAATAAGGGTTAAAGTAAAATGTGAGAATTAGCCAGTAAGAGGCTACAGATAATGGGCCAGACAGTATTTAAAAGAATACAGTTTCCATGTAATTATTTTGGGTAAAGCTAGCCGTGCTAAAGCCAGGTGGCGGGAAGCGGCCTGCAGCTCCTCACAACACTAGGAAATACATTTTTTTCTCATAAAATACAGAGACATTGTGCAGAATAGTTTTTGTCAACTTGACACAAGTGAAAGTCATCTGAAGTCAATTAAGAAAATGCCTCTGTAAGACTGGTTTGTAGGAAAGACTGTAGGACATTTTCCTAATTATTGATTCATGGGCGAGGGCCCTGCCCACCTGTAGGTAATACTTCCCTGAGCTGGTGGTCCTAAGATCTATAAGAAATCAGGCTAAGCAAGTCATAGTGAGCATCCTTCCATGGTCTCTGCAACAGCTCCTGCCTCCAGGTTACACTATGTTTGAGTTCCTGTCCTGGCCTCTTTGAGTGATGGACTACAATATAGAAATGCAAGCCAAATAAACCCTTTCCTCCCCAAGTTGCTCTTGATCACGGTGTTTCACCACAGCAACAGTAACCCTAAGACAGATATATACAGCATAATTTCTCATCAGCATTCTGACATATACTTCAGTGTGCTTCCCCTCTGACATCTGTGTGGGGAAACCTCTATTACAGTACGGGTATTGCAGCCTCGCATCCCGATTAACACATGCCATCGGCAAAAGCACACCTTTCACATAAGTGATGCGGCTTTCACAGCTTGGGTGCCATTTTCCCTTCTTTAAATACGTATGTGCAAATGAGAAGGTTAGTGTGATGATACCATGGAAAGTTTAAATTTACAGGAAATTCCCAAAGTCGAGAAAGAGCTTCTAAACATCACATGTGCATAAGGTCACTAAGTATAAATAGTAGTTGATTATAACTCGGTTTTCCTTGTCTTCAAAGGCATTTTAGTCATCTCGTAAATTAAACTGGGTCCTTTTTGTGTTGGCTCTTCTAATTTTAATTATTTAGGACCAAAGCTTTCCAAAATGCAATAAACAGGGTAAATATAACATTTTGAGAAGAATTCAACATAGATCCTAACCACAAGAGAAAAATATAAGGCAGAAGATAAAGGATAAACAGGATTAGAAGATGGCATAGCCATCTGTCAGCCTCCCAGAGGACATGTTGGTTTTCACATCAGTGTTTGCTTTCTTTTTCAATGCTTTGCTGGGCAGCATGTTGCTCGGTTAGCATAATTCAGGTCCAGGAATAGGATGTCAACTGATAATAGTTATGCACCTTTAGATATCTCTTTTCTATAGCTTGGCCTATCTACTAACAGGTTTGGGACAATGGGTTTCAAAGAAAGGGTGTTACAATGGGAATCGCAATATAATTAAAAAAAAATAAACGTTTTCCTTTTATAATGTTTATTGTTCAGAAGCAAGGTAAAAGCTTCTGTAGATGAAGTCCCTAGAGGAAATAAAGAGTCTAGTCTAGCAAGCAATATACAGGATGACTTTCAACTTGTCCTTGGTGAAGTACCAGGAAATCCACATCACATAGAGTAATCCACACTCTTTAATATAGTTGATGGCAGTGTCTTCAAGGGACAGCAACCCACAGGTGCTGGAACTAAAGAACAAACTGAGAACCTGCAAAATGTGGGCTACTGATATTTGAGGGCCCAGTCCACAGGACAGTGTCAACCCTGTGCAGGTGATCATGGGTTGTATAAGAAAGCAGACTGAGAAAGTCATGGGGAGCAAGCCAATAAGCTGTGTACCTTTATCATCTCTGTTTTAGTTTTTGCCTTGGCTTCCTCTGCAATTGGTCTGTAGCCTGTAAGTCAAGTAAACTCATTCCTCTGTATGTTGCTTTTGGTCATTTTTTTTTTATCGCAGCCCAAGAAACCTAAGACAGATGGTCTATATCTAGTTAGACAATTTAAGAAAATAGATGGAATAATTTGTAAATAATAGAAGCTTAATTCTCACAGTCCTGGAGAAATGCAAGATCAAACTTGGACCTTGTAGCCTCAATGTCTAGAGAGGTATCAGTCTCTGCTCCATAAACAATGTCCTTTTTTTGCACCCTTTGGGCTAGGATGCTCATTCTCAGTCTTAAAAAAATCAACACAAGTATGAGGGTGGGACCCTTATAACAATGGGATACCTCCCACTGGCCCTCCTCTATACTACTTCACTGGGCATTAAGTTTCGGTATAATTACTTTGGAGGCACACCATTATTCTGACTATAGCAGAGAAGGAAGGGTTTCGCATCCACCTTCAATTAGGCCTAAAAGCATTTCTTATTTCTGGGGGTATTTAAAGATAACAGTGAAGGAATGTTTCTGAAAATGAGAACCCATCTTTCAACTTTAAAGGCAATCAAGGAAAATTTGGTACCAGCCTCACACTCTGCTTCATTACAAAACCATTAGCAACCGATCATTTGTTGAGGGAACGACAGCAGCTACACTGGCTTCATCTTCATGGTGCCGATCACCACTGCCTTTTGTGCCTAGGTTTGGTTGCCTTTTGTCTCTAGGCATCGTATTTTCAAGATTCGCTCTCTTGGTATGTATTCACTTAAATGCTATCTTCGAGCATCACAGCACATTTTACTTGCTGGTAACTCCCTGTCTCCAACAGGTACCTCGCTCTCCTCTTTCTTTGTAGCTGGGAATGTCACATACTTCATTCCATTCTCCAGAGACAAAGAGATGAAAAGGCTTTAACGTCTATTTTCTTTGTAAAATTCTCTCTGTTTGACGAAACTTCTATGTAATACCTTGCTGTTTCCTTAACAATTTCTTTTTAATTGATTTCCTTCCAAAACTGTGGGTTATTACAGATGGTTGGAACCAGTGGAATGCTATGAAGGAAACAGGAGTTTTTCTCTTCCCTTTTTAAAGGTGATTATATTCTAGAAATGGCATCTCTTTTACTTTCCAGATATGAGAAGGAAGGAGAGAGAGAGAGAGAGAGAGAGAGAGAGAGAGAGAAGAAAGAACAGATGAAAACAAACCAACTACTCAAGAGAAGCTAGGGTACCCAAGTATCCTTTTCCCATCTTCAAGAGTTTGATGTGTGTGAGCATTTGGGGATCAGTAGATGATACAGTTGTCACTGAAACTCATGTTGAGCTTGCATCTCTGCTGTGAAGCATCAAGGATTAGGTGTATTGGGGACTGAAGTCATGGCAATATACACACCAGGCAAGGGGTCTACCACTGAGTGACACTCCCAGTCAGCCTCAAGTCTGGCATTTCAAAGGTGATTAATTAGTGTTCTCTTCTTGTCTGGCTTCATCTCTTTGTGGGATGATGGATTAGTCAATTAAGGGGTAAATGAGCTATTATAAGATTGAGATTACTATAAAATCCAGTTTGTATCTGTTTCTTGTATGTGATGCCTCTTTCTACTTTCAGAATCGACAGTGTCCTAACTAGCAAGAAGACCCTCACCAGATGCCTCTGAAAAGTGATTCAGAAAACAGTCCAAGACATTAGGCACCAACTGTCAACTCTGAGCAACACTGAAAAGCTGGAGAACAACATCTGGCAAGTGTCCCCAAATAGGAATATGATGGCTTCTGGTTATGTTAATGGCCCCTGGGGCGATGTTAACTGGGGTCTTGTTTAGGTTCTAAGACTTGCAGAAAAGAAAAGCAGGTGAGAAGGATGAGAGCTGGGAGACGGAAAAGATGCAGAGCATCAGGGCACTGGCACTTCTCCAGTTCTGATCTGCTCCTGTAGGAGGGCTCTAATCAGGCCTGTGTCTGCCTCCCTCCCGAGATGTCCAGAGGCCCATCTCAACAGCCTTCCTGCAGCAGCTCTCTCCCCTCTCCAGGCTGGAGTTCCAGACCAGTGCTCTCTCCTGGGAGATTGCTGGGCCCTCCACAGTTGGTGTAGCTGGATCAGGGGCTGGCATCTGAACAGTGTTTTGGTAACTTGATTATTGGCTATGCCAGGAACTCATCTCTCAAGCAGCAGCTCTTCTCCTATGCCATTCTGGGCTTTGCCCTGTCTGAAGCCATGGGACTGTTCTGTTTTATGAATGCTCTCCTCATCCTCTTCACTGTGAGGCACTGTGGGGTAACCCAGATGTCCCTGCTGCTTTGACTCCATGCCATTCTTAGTGCTGGAGTGTGCTAAGCTTTGCCATTAAATGTATTTTTCTAAAAACAAAACAAACCAACCAAAACAAAACCAACCAAAATGAGAGGGGGGGGGGGAGGAAGGAAGGTGAAAATGAAAAGGCCTTGGGAAGAAGGTCACCATACCAAGCAAATGACCTTGGCTTTTGCGCATTCTATCAGTTCTCTCCACATTTGAGTATCTTTTCCATATGGGTACAGCATGTTTTTCTCTTGGTGGTCAAATGTTGGTTGTATAAGTTATCTTCCAAGAGCTCCAGGCAGAGTTAATCATAGTTGCTCAGGACTAAAAGAGTCCTGAACAGTTTGTCTTGAAGCTGGGTATATTAGTGCATATCCTTAAAGCCAGCAATTGTCAGGGGCAGGTGGGTCTGTGTGTAAGTTCCAGGCCAGTCAGGGCTACACAGGGAGCAGTCAGGGCCTCAGAGACAGTGTTTTTACAACAACCCCCCCCCCCCCGCCCCAAAGTTATGGTTCAGGTCAAGACTGCTGGGATTGACACTCTCCTTGCTCTAAAGCTCCATTGGCCACCTTTTCTGTAACACACCTGAAAGAGCAAACCATTTCAACTGGGAGGGAGAAGAGATGAGAAATGGCAGGTTAGCCCACTCAGGGATAGATGAGCACACAGCTTCATGACGGAGAAAAAGGCCGTTGAAGACAAGGAGGGGCTTGGGACAGGTCCAGGGTGGGCAATAAGAGGCTGAAAACCTCTATGCTCAGGGTGTACACTGAGGACTGGTGATGACTGGCAGAATGGAACCCCCCAAAAGAGGCTGGGTCACAAACCAATAGCAGGAGAGGCGTTTGAGCCATGGGAACCCAGCAACTACCTTCTTAATAGGAGGCAGCCACTGTGCAGATGCCTGCTGTGCCTCCCTCTTGGCTGGTGGCAGTCACAGCTGATTGGCGAGTCATCAGTGCTGGGCAGCCATTCATCCTTTTCTGATGCCAAGTCCCTAGTCATTTTCATAAGAAAACAAAAGCAAAACAAAACCAAAAACAGCCCAAGGAGAAAGTGAGCTTTCTGTCCCTTCAGGACTCACGTGGTGGGTGAAGCCATTGTTTGTTTTACTAATGAAGTGGCCATAGATTCAGTGCATTGTGGGCTGGATGTGCTCAGTTACTGAACAACTGTTGGCCCTCATTGCTGCTGTCACCGGTGATGTCAAAGGGCCACTATGGTTCGCCTGGTGGGAATGGGCAAGACTTTGTCAGCATCCTTTGTTCGCTGAAAATTCGTTCCCAGAAGCCAAATGAGCACTTACACTCATGTAAGAGGCCAGAGTAAGCCAGCTCACCCATAAAAACATGTCTGTGCCTGATGGATTCCCCTCTGTATGCTGTGAATACCATTGGTTAATAAAGAAACTGGCTTGGCCTGGTAGGGTAAAGTAGAGACATGCAGAGAAGACTAAACTGAATGCAGAAATGACTCCAAGATAGCAGGATGTCTCAAATCTCATCCCAGCATGAGTGGAGAATGTAAGCCCTGGACATCTGAACAGCCTCTAAGCAGTTCAACAGGTTCCAGAAAGTCCTTCCTGGAAACTGAGACTGCCGCTCTGTAGTCCTTACTACCTATAAGGCCTAGTGAATATGCTCAGTTTCAGGTACTTTCTGAAACTCTTGAGTTGTTTGTTTGCTGACTTAGCTACCTTCCCTAAAGGTACTGTCCCTTAGAACACTGGTTCTCAACCTGTGGGTCATGACCCCTCTGAGGACTGAACCACCCTTTCATGGGGGGGTCACAGAAAACCATCAGAAAACAGATATTTACGTATGATTCCTCACAGTAGCAAAATAAAGTTATGAAGTGGCAATTAAAATATCTGTATGGCTGGGGGAGTCGGCACGACATGAGGAACTGTAGTAATGGGTTGGGTAACAGAATTAGGAAGGTTGAGATCCACTGCCTTAGAAAACCTTGTGTCTTAACAAGCTTCACTTTAAAGTGGAAGGTTTTATTCTGGAGGAAAGAGCAACACAACAGGGGTCCATGAAAAGCACTGTGAAGCAGGGACGGGTTTAGGAGGCCAGATGTGACAGCAGTCTCACAGAGATGATGCTGACCTTGTAAGCTGAGGAACTTGTCAGGCCAGTGGGAACATATTTTTAGCAAGCCACATGCTAACACATCACCACTTGTACTTGGAGAACAGGGATGTGCTGGCTCATGATGGGCACTCTGAACCATTAAGGTGGGCTAGCACTATTCAGCTGTGCTCCTATGTCACATGTCCTAGCACTTGGTTCATAGCCCTTGGTGTGTATGACACTGCCTTCCCCTCCCTGACCCCATGTTCTATCTGGTTTTGCTCTGACACAATGCCATTTTGCACTGCCTACTAGGATCAACTTGGTACTTTTCCTGGTCCTTCCCTGATGCCTCCACAGTCTGATTCTGTACCTAGGAATAACTAGCTCATCTAACCTTGCTTGAGGTGCAGGACATTGTCTATGTGGTAATGGGTGTTGGTCTCTAGATCGTGGGTCCTTGGCAAAGAAAACAAGAATGGATTGATCTCACTGAACCACTGAACTTCAGCACTCTTATGGAACTATCATTTCAGAATTTGTAAAATGAAATGAATCTTTCATTATATATTCTTTACAAAGGAATTAGGGCTGTCCTGAAATGTTGAAAACACTAGGAATGGGGTGTTGTCTAACTGCGTATGTAACACTCGCTACATGCAGCTATTTTAATGATCTAAAGTTAAGTTCAGATTTGCTCTGACAGTCTCGCCAGCCACATTTGTTACATGTGTGGACATGGGGCAGCACACGCAGAACATTGCCGTCATTGCCGGGTTTTCCCCAGTACGCATACTGCACAGGGAAAGTCATTGAGCATGCTACAGAGAAGAATGGTACCGTCAGGTCTGTGACGTGAATGGCTGACTCCTTTCAAAGCAGAGGATGGTGTTGGGGAGGGAAACATTGGGTCAGCTGACCTTTGCGGAATACTGAAGACGTCACAAGTCTCATTAGCAACTTGGAACATTCAGAGAAAGACTAGATAGACTATGGGATAGATAGGAAAAAGAACACCCCACCAGTTTACATATTTGTCCAGTTCTTTGGCCTTCTCTCTGGCTCTGTCCCCTTGAATACCCTGGGCCAGGACCTCAATGCTGCTTTCCCCTCTTCCGTATTCCGGTTTCTCTCCTTCAAGCGCTCGCTCACCAGAGCCTTCCCTCACCAGCACAGGTGGTTAGGAGGTGGGGGCCAGTGGCTGTCAGAGACGCCAGTCTCCAGGACATGCTTGCACTGGTTAGCTTTTGTCAACTAGATATAAACTAGACCTAGGAAGAAGGAATCTCAGTTGTGCAATTGCTTCCAGTTAGATTGAACTGTGGGCATATTCATTGGGACGTTCTCTTGATTGCCAGTTGATGGAGAAGGTAGTGGAGACGCAGTCGGTAGTGCCACTTCTAGGCAGTTGGGCTAGAGCTGCATGATACAGAGACCTGAATGTGAGCCTGGAGGTCAGTCAGTGAGTACCATTCCCCTGTGGTCTCTGTCTCAGGTCCTGCCTCCTGGTTCCTGTCTTGAGTTCCTGCCTCAGCTTCCCTTCACAGTGGACCAATATATCAAACAAACCCTTTCCTTTCCAAGTTCCTTTTCACCAATGTTTTATCACAGAAATAGAGAAATAAACAAAGGTGATGCCATAGACCCATAGGCAGAATCTGTAGTGATAAGTTTTTACATTATTTTTTTTATGAATTGAGAAAGCTGCCATACTGCTCCAGCCCCCAATAACTAAAAACATTAGGAGGTGACAAAAATGATTTCTGAAATGCATCCAGTAAAGGGGTGACCAGAAAAATTCTTGGTGACTAAGTTACTCAGAAAGTTGAGTAGTTCAAATGTCTCTCCCTCCGCCCTCCGAGTCTGGTGGGAATCGTAATGCTACTGTATAATGTGAAAATTTTCAAATAGAACTAAACCCAGGTCTATAAATACACATGATTAAGGCTTCAAATATAGCACTGCTTTCTTTTCATGGGGGCTATTTCTGTGTGGTGATTGCCTGGCTGATATGCAATTTCAGAATACAAATGGCTTTTCTCCATAACTAATGGGGAAGTTGGCCGGGTGCTGCACACCCAGGTCCTCTCTGAGAAAAAGTCTGTTCAACCGTGCCAAGTGCTCTTCTGGATTATGTAAGCAGAGTGGACAAGAAGCAGTGGTGTGACTACACATCCCATTAGGATGAAATAGTCTCTGTTTGGTTTGTTTCTGGTTCTAGAATACTGGCCCTTCTGGTCATAAATCATACAATGGTCAGCCACAAACAGGAGCCCAGGGCCTATTGCATGCTAAATTGAATAGACTGTAGTGTAAATCAGGCATAAATGCCAACAGGGCTTTTTCTGAGACTAGATTCACAAGCACTTAAAAAAAGATTAAATAAGAATGATGTAAATTCATTTATAAGCAGAGTGATTAAAACAAAAAAGAAGCGGCTTCAATGGAACCACCGACTTTTACGAGCAAAGATGGTCCAAGGAGTTGGTCATCTCATCCCATCCTATACAAAGGGAGGACTGAGGACCATGTGGACCCTCAGTGTCATGGAGCCACCTCTCTAAGGTCATCACAGCCAACAGAACCCCATTCTCGTTCAGTGCTCAGGCCACATTTTATCAGTAGGATGAAATTGTGATGTTGGGTGTGCTTTAGACAGGGGTGGATTCGGTGTCAACGTGCAAATACTAGTTCCCTGTCTCGTTCTGTGACTTTGGCAAATAGCATTTAGAGAAGTTGAGCTTTGAAAAATGCCAACATCCTAGGGTAATTGGAGATAAAGCACTTGAAAGCCCGGCGTCTGATATATAGTACATATTAAATACCAAGTGGGCAGGAGACATTTTCATTTGACTAGAAAGTCGTTCTTCAGTCTCAGTGATATCTGACCTTTCTGGTCTGGCTTCTGAATGCTCTTTTGGGGAGCATTTGGATGGTCTTTCCTGACGGCCCATGTTAGGCTAGAGTTAGACCAGGTGTAGAGAAGCCAGGCAGCAGGGTTGGAACACAACCAGGTGGTGAGACTTTGTGTGAAAGAAACAGATCCGGAGCAGTCGCTCGGTAAGATAAAGAGATAGGTGGGGAAAGAGACAGGAACCAAAAGCACCGCACAAGCCCAAGCCCAGGAAGAGCTGGACAAGCCAATAAAAGTGAAACTTGAAGTCTCTGCTCTAACACAGTCTCCAATTTTATATTAATATTTTTAAATTCTTCCTCTTAAGCATGGTCCCTAAAGTCATGAGCTCTAGACCCTGCCTGGGCTAAGCTGCAGACTGCAAGAGGAACTTGGAGCCCAAGGCCACCCTGGGATTCCACTCCCACCATCTCCCAGTATCTGCCAGGAGCAGCAGACACTACGGAGAAGGATCTGTTTGCAGATGTCTGTAATGGTATTTCATTTGTATTTTAATAAATAAAGCTTGCCTGAAGATCAGAGAGGTAAAGCAGCCTCACTGGTCAGCCTTACAGATGAGGCAGTGGTCACACACACCTTTAATACCAGTAGCCACATTAGTTTGCAAAGAAAATGGACAGTGGTGATACACACCTTTAATCCCAGCCCTAGAGAGAAATATAAAATGGGAGGAGACAACAGCTCTCAGATACAATCTCATTCTGAGATTCCTGGAGGCAGGATCATCATTTCAGACTGAGGTAGAGGTAAGAGCCTGTAGCTGCCTGTTTTACTTTTTTGACCTTCAGGTTGAACCCCAATTTCTGTCTCTGGGTTTTTATTAATTATGCTACAGGTGTTTCTTGTGATAGAGGAGCCAAGCACTTGTAGTAAATGAAGCAGGAAGGTGGGCATAGTGTCTTTCCTGAAATTCCAGCACCCAGGGTGCCAAGGCAGTATAATCCTGAGTTCAAGGCCAGTTTGGTGTACAATTCTGTCTGGGTGTTCACAGGCTGTGTAGCGAGACCCTGTCTTAAACACCAACAAAAGTCCCATCTCTGCATGTTCCTTTACCTCTAACAGCTGTTGGCAAATCCTAGCGCACAACAGCTGACCTCAGAAGCTTTTTGGGACTGTATGGGTTACAAAGATAAAAGCTATGGGTTGTTTTTTTAATAATTCATTTTATATGTTAGATTCCCTTGAGCGGGAGTTAAAGGTGGCTGTGAGCTTACTGACTTGGGTCCTCTGGAAGAGCAGTCCTCTTAACCTCTGAGCCATCTCTCATGCCCCCAGATTTATTTATTTTTTAAACCAATATGCTATTACTTTGTATTTATTTGAGTGTAGAGGTAAGAGAACTTTTGGGATCTGGTTCTTTCCTTCTCCCTTATGGGTCTTGGGGATTAAGACGACGTGGTCAGGCTTGGCAGCAAGTGCCTTTACCCTCTGAGCCATCTCACTGGCCCTCAAAGTTGTTTGAAGTTGTCCTGGTTATTAGGACTGTGGAACTGAGATGTTAGAGTGTATAAGGATGTGAACCTATAAGCCCAGCATCGGAAATGTTTTCTTCTAGTTATTACTGATTAGATTATCTGATACACCATCTTAGAAGCTCAGCAGACCGCAGTAAAAGGGGAAGTAAGTCTCTGGCAGTCACAATGTGACAAAGACAGCTGCGTTCAGAATTTTCCTGGTGGGGGGGGGTCTGGAACCTCCAAATATTCCAAGCCTTAATCTGAGGCTTGGAGGGAGCTGCAGCTCAGGAAGGGGGTACCACTAGGACTAAGGTGGCTCTCTCCAGGACAGTGAGCCAGCCTGGGCAGCTGACAAAAGAGACAGTCCTGTGCAACATTTTGAATACAATGCCAGGCGCCTGTGTTTGTACAGACTGAAAAGAATAGAAGGGACAGAATAGAAACAGTCGGAAGCATCCAGGTACTAGAAATGCCAAAATACCTGGAGGACATAGAAGACAGAATAAGAGTTTCATCCAAGGATTAGAGTTTGCTAACACACACACACACACACACACACACACACACGTATATAGAGAGAACTAGAGTTTTCTTATATATCTATATCAATATGTGTATATATGTATAAATATATTAAAATAAAAATGCAAGCAAGCAAACAAACAAAAAACCAGAATGGTAATTATGGAGAATGAAGTAGTGGAGCTAAAATCAAAACCCTGAAGATGGTTTAACATCATGTAGGACAGAGCTAAAGGAGGGCATCGGTGTGGGTAAGAGAAGCGAGTAAAACACTGAGCAGCCCATTAAAAACAGACAGCATCTTTAAGGAGCAATGAGAGACAGAGGTAAGGGATAAGATATTAAATGGTGTTTCTCAGCACTCAAAGATAATACCCCACCACAAAGAATTCTAGACATAGTAAAGACACCTTTCAGATTCAAAGGTGAAATAAAGACATCTCCAGAAAAAAACAAAACAAACAAACAAAAACTGGACAGTGTCAGGGGTACGTATACTTGTACTGGAAAAAAAAATGAGGGGATGCAATTCCTTCTAGAGAAAGAAAATGATCTCAGAAGCACAGAAACGGTAGGAAGAACAAGGAGCAGGCCAAATACATGAAAGTACATGGTAGGTAAACACATGCCAACTCAGGAAACAATGCTAATAGCTACATTTTAATTGCAAGATGGACAATATCTACAGAAGTTTTTGTTGAGATGTATGAATAGTAAGGGAGGCCGGGCCAGTACAGTCAGCGTTCCAAAGACTTAGCATTAACCCGGAAGTGAAATGGGGCTAATTCTTCAGAAGCCAGAGTAAGTAAAAAATGCCCTCGTGATCTTTGGGATAACTAGAATATAGTAAAAGTGAGGTAAGGAAATGGAGAAATGAAAAGGTACTTTATATATGCAACAGGAACAAGGAAAGAGAGCAATTAGGGAACACTGAAATAGCCAAAACATCTAGATATAGAAAATTATTTACAGTTAAATGACCTAATCTATTTGAAATACAAACATCGTCTGATTGCACAGGCTGCTTGCAGAAGAGAAATTTTAACTATAAGAACACAGAACGATCCAAAGAGATGAGCAGAGCTGCGCCGGGAGGAATCTAAGCGAGAGAAAACTAAATTGGTATAGTTAGATTGTCATTAGAGTAAAGTACAGTTTGAGGCCAGAAACACTGCAAGAGTTAAGTCTATTTCCTGATTATAAAAGCATTTCTAACTGGGAAGGAATTATAATTCAAAATCTGTACATATACATAATAATATACCCTCAAAATAGGGACAGCAAAAAAAAAAATCACGAAGAGAAGTGTGTGTACTCATGACCACAGAGGACTTTCGTGTGCTCGCACTCCCACCCTCCCGCTGTGTGTGCGTGCACGTGTGTGTCTATTTGTGTGTTTGTGTGTGCATGCGTGTGTGCATGTTTGTCCCTCTGAGTGTCTAACAGAAGGCTGCTCTCCACCCAGGCGTTTCTCACGAGGGTTGCCTTTGCATCAGGAAACCTTGAGGGAGGAGGAAATGCCTCCCACTGCGACAGAGAGCAAACTTGTTTGCTGTGCTGAAAGGGCTGAGGGATCCCCTGCTTCTCACAAACCGCTCTCCTTATTCCTGTGGGATCTGGGGAGGGAGAGAAAGTGACTCAAGCACTGATGCTCACGCTGCTATGAATGACAGCCCCCTTGACCGGGCACAGCCCCTTTGACCGGGCACAGCCCCATTGACCGGGCACAGCCCCCTTGACTGGGCACAGCTCCCTTGACCGGGCACAGCCCCCTTGACCGGGCACAGCCCCCTTGACCGGGCACTCGGGAATCTTCTGTCAGAAATGCACAATTTATTCGCTTAAGAAGGATAAAAGAAATCATACTCCAAGCCAACAGTATGCTGCACACAATAAAATAGGCCCCAATAAAAAGGCATGGGAAAGGTAATCAAGAGAGCAGGGAAAAATATATACGGTATAGGTTTATGAACATATGATTTTAATTTACAGGCAAGAACTGAATTTAAAATAAAGGGAGAATACTAAATAGCAAAGGAAGCCTATCCATTAGGAAGATATAGTAATTTTATAGTTCTTTGCTTTCAATAACAGCTTTAAAATGCTCAACACAAAATCTGGTAGGACTAGAATCATTGATGAATAAATCTGTAATCATCCTGAGATTTAAAATATATATATATATATATATATATATATATGGGGCAGGAGAATGGCTCAGTTGGTAAAGAACTTTTCCTACAGCATGAGGAACTGAGTTCAGATGCCCCAAACCTATGGCTTCTTAAAAACTGAGGTTGGCAGAACATCCCTGTAACCCCAGCATTAGAGATTGGACAGGAGGGTCCTGGCAGCTTGCTCAGCAGCAATCTTCAGGTAACATAAAAAAAAAATCATTATCTATTTCAAAGGATTACCACTCTTCAGAACGTGCCCTCTGTTACAAAATGAAGGCAGAAATGTGTAATAAAACGGCAAGACACTTACAAATTGAATAACAGCCTTCTTAAAAAGTGAGACGTTTGAAGGAAAATCCACACAATACAAAAGTAACCATTTGAAAATGAGTTGTGCACAGTTGACTTTGGGGCCAAAGGGAGCTTGCCTGTTAAAAATACATGCTGGGCGGTGGCGGTGCACACCTTTTATCCCAGCACTCGGGACAGAGGCAGGCGGATCTCTGTGAGTTTAAGGTCAGCCTGACCTACAAAGCCAAGGCTATACAGAGAAACCTGCCTTAAAAAAACAGTACCAAAAAACAACCAACCAACCAACCAGACAGACAGACAGACAGGGGGCTGGGGAGACAACACAGTTGGTGAAATGCTTTCTGCAGAAGCTTGAGAAACTGAATTTGATCCATAGCATCAAAAGCCAGAGGTGGTGGCAGAAGCCTGTCATTCTAGCACTGGGAGGTGGAGACAGGAGGATGCCTGAGAGCTAGCTGGTCAGCTAATCTAGTTGAATTGGGGACTCCCCCACATTCAGAAAAAAAAAAAAACACCTGTCTAAAAAAATAAAAGTGGGGAGTGGTAGACGAAGATATCAAATACCAGTCTCCTGGCCCTGTCTTCGTTACTTTCCTATCGCTGTGAAGAAATACGGCGACCAAGGCAACTTCCAGAATAGTTTATTGGGGCTTATAGTTTCAGGTTAGTTTGTGATCGTTGGGGAGAACATGGCAGCAGGCAGGAAAATAAGGCACTGGAGCAGGAGCTGAGAGCTTGTATGTTGTGAAAATCAATAACCATGAGGCAGAGAGAACGTACTGGGAATTGTGTGGGCTTTTGGAACCTCAAAGTTCACCGCCACTGCCACTTCCTCTATCAGGGCTGCAGACCCCTAAGCCTTCCCAAATGGTTCCACAAACTGGGGTCAAAGTATTCAAATATATGAGCTAATGGGGCATCCTCACTCAAACCACCTTTCCTCTACAGACACACAGGAGGACCGTCTGTGGCAGTTTAGATGTAATTGGCTCTCATAATCTCAGGAGCCGCACTAGTAGGAGGTGTGGCTTTGCTGGAGTGGGTATGGCCTTGTTAGAGGAAGTGCATCATTGTGGGGGGGTGGGCTTTGACATTTCCTATGCTCAGAATACCTCCCAATGTCTCAGTTGACTTCTTGTTGCCTGCAAGATGTAGCACTCTCGACTCCACATCTGCCTGCACGCTGCCATGCTCCCTGTCATGATGATAATGGACTGAACCTCTGAAATTGTAAGCAAGCCACGCCAATTAAATATTTTCTTCATAAGAGTTGTTGTGGTCATGGTGTCTCTTCACAGCAATAGAAATCCTAAGACTTATTCTTACTTATGAATACCCAGCCTTAGCTGGGCTGGTTTCTAGCCAGCTTTTCTGACTTAAATTAAACTGTTTGTCTTCTTCTATATTTTGCCTCTTAGCTTTTGACTTTCCTTTATTCTGTATGTCTTTCTTCCCTTCTTACTCCATGGCTGGTTGTGTGGCTGGTCCCTGGCATTCTCTACTCCTCCTTTTCTCACTCCTCTCTCTTCTTCTCCCTAGATTTCTCCTTCTATTTATTCTCTCTGCACGCCAGCTCCATCTATTCTTTCTCCTCTCTAGTATTGACTATTCAGATCTTTATTCGACCAATCAGCTGTTTTAGGCAAGCAAAGTAACACAGCTTTATAGAGTTTAACAAATGCAACATAAAAGAATGTAACACATCTTTGTATCATTAAACAAATATTCCACAGCATTAAAAAAAGTAACACACCTTAAACTAATATTCCACAACACATACACAGGTGCATATCTTAAAGGGCTGCCCATAAATACTTTGGCTTAATTATTGGGAGTGATAATATAGGAGTTTCATGTCTTCCCTTTTTCTTATATGCATAGTGATATATGAAAATCATTATAGTGAAATGTGAAGGAAAGTTCCTAGAATTTAAACAATACACATTATTATTATTGTTTTTTTGAGATAGGGTTTCAATATGTATTATTTGTATTTATGTGTGTGTGCCTGTATGATTTCATGTGCATCATGTGCATGCAGGAGCCCCTGGAGTCCAGAAGGGGGCATCAGGGACCTTCAGATACCCTGGAGCTGGAGTTCCAGGAAGTTGTGAGCTGCATATGATCTTCTACAAGAACAGGAAGCATTCTTTACTGCTGAGCCATCTCTTCAGCCCATGAATTCTCTTTAAACAAGTTCATTTTGGTCATCTATTTTTATCACTCAAAGTCAGTATTTGATCCTTTTCCTTTGGGAAACAATCCAAAAAACTCCAGAGAAACCAGAAGATGAAAATGCAAATGCCAGTTTCAGCAAAACCAGAAAAGAGCTAACATCTGTATACTCCAAAATAGGCAAGAAGAGCTGTCAGAAGCTGGAATCCAGCACAGGGTGGCAGGACCATGGCTGAGAAGTCAGGAGATGGGGTTGAGACCCAGACAGGATGGTAAGAGGGAGGTTCGTGGCCTTGGATATCAGCAGATGTTCGCTTGCTGCAAGTGTGGGCTGCCCACCGGGTATCAAGTCACATCCCTATTCACAGTGGTTGGTCCAGAGAGGTCTCCTTAGCTCGGTTTGATTCTAAGCCACTGTGGAACACTGAATGGAGCTGCACACAAGTAAGCCATTTGTTCAGGAAATTGTGGTCACAGAGGCCTTTATCTGGTGTCTTCTATACTTACCCTAAAGGAACTATCTAGGAAGAGCCAATCTCTCCTGAAATTGAGTCAAGAAGCAGAGTGGGAAATGTATTGGCAACAGCAGCCCCAGAACTTATTTCTGTAGCTGAGAAAGAACATCTTGCTGTGGATTGTTTAACAAAGAGACTCAGGCACTTGGCGACTTTAAAGCCCATGGGTGCACTTTTCAACTCGCATGCACAGGTGCTGAGTTTGAGAGTGAATGCTGACTGGTGGCTGAGCCAGTAAATGGACAAGTAGTTTAAACCATAGATCTCCGTAGGTGCGATCTGCCTCCTTACTGAACTCATATTGTTTATAACCTGCTCTGCCACTGCTTAAATAGAACATGACTTTTAGATAATTATTTAGCACGGTGGTTTCTGTCCATTATGTGCTTCTCATGTCTTTTTCCAACCAAAATAAATAATTTGGCTTTCACGTATTAGTATAAACACTGTTAATATCAGACCATCTTTTCTACAGAAGTCTTATTTCCTTCTGGTCTTTGTAATCCAGGCTCCTCTGGTATGCTAACCATGACAGCAAATCTTTAGTAGGCTTGCCTACTTAGGTGCAAAGTTCGAGTGCTGCCTTTTCTACTTTGACCTGTCTCAAGAAGTGCATGATAGAGGGGTATTTGCCTAGGTCTCAGTTCAGTTAATTGTAGTGTCCTAAACAAACCACTGAAGATCTTGGTGTTATTATTCACAAACCACTGGAGTTGCATCTGGCTTTGTATATATTGTATATTGTATATAGTTTTGTATTAGGCTTAGAACTCTTATTTAGACAAAAGGGAGAGGTGTTGTGGGAACTCCTTCAGCCAATAGCCTTTAAGATACCGGCCCACTTTTGGTGTGGTCTCATGTGCTATAAATGCAGATGAAAAGTGTGTGCAGCCCCTTTTCTTCTGCTGGATTTGGTTCCAGTTCCCAGCGTACACAGAGGACTGTGGATCGCTATACCCTTACTGTGAGTTTATCCCCGAATAAACCAACCTTGGTTATATTCCATCTCGGGCTATTGTGGAGCTCTGTGGTATAACTATGTTGCCTGACACACACAGGTGACTCCCAGAGCCTTTACCAGCTTAGCTTAGACTGCAAGACAAAGGATGTATTGAACACATGTGAACATTAAGTCAGACTGAGAGGAAGAGAGGATCACGGCAGCAGTTATCAACCATGAGACTTCAATAAGTCTGCTAAGTTTAAATATCCTCATGGGAGGAGATTACATCCAGCTCCCCCAGTTTTCTTCTGGCTAACTCCTACTAGTTGAGAACAAGAGAAATGAAGAGTTGGACTATGTTGGAAACATGAGCTCTTCCTGTACAATGGGGATGAGGAAGGAAGGGTTGGTGTGAACATTTGGAGCCCTGCATTAACGTGTAAACAGACTGACTGCTCAGTGACCTTCTCTCGAAGACCCACGTGAAGGATGCCATGGCACCCTGGCCAAAGTATCACTAAATTTGCATACCAAGGATACTGCTAGTAATGCCACATGCCTCTCAATATAATACTAGAATATAATATTTTATACAAACCATTTCACCTCAAGTTTCCTCACTGAAAAACATAATTTGGGCTTTATTATCTCGTGGGGGAGTACACGTTCTTACTGATGTAAGATAATGGCTTCCAAGCCAAAGACTGAGGACATAGCTACATAAGGTGGCTTATTAAAAAACAAAAGCAAAAGTCCTTTGGTCTAACCCCAAGCTTGAGAAATGCTAGACTGGAAGAAGTTAAATATTATTCTTTACAGCAGGTCTTTTTTCTGAACCTGTAATTAGCTGTTAATGCATTGTGATTCTGTAAAAGGGGAATAATTAATTTTGATGCCTGTGTGCTTGACCATGGAACATTTTGTTCATAATATTTTGTAATGGTAGCATTGTCTGTAATATATACTTGAGAAATAGTGGGATCAGATAACATTGCATATATGGGCAAAAATTTAACCTGTTACCATGGTATGATCTGAGGGATGTTCCAGGGGACTGAGCTAGGGTTTGTTCCGAGGAAGGAAAACTAGAGCATCCACAGCTCCTAGATCCCATTTAATTAAAATCCCTTGGGATGCTAACAAGCACCAGTGGATGAAAAGTCTCACGTGTCTTCATTTCCATCCTCGGCTCAGCACAGCTCCAGTTCCATTATCCTTAAACATCTATTAACATGATTGCTTCATAATTACCAAGGCTAACCGCCAAGCACTTTGCCAGGAAGCAAGACACTGCTTATCTTTAAATGCTCTTCTGGCTTGTGCAAAATGGTCAGTAGGTTTGTTTTTTTTTAAACCCTTTATATGCCTGCCCTTAATTGAAGAAACATCTCTAAAACTACTATCTGAATGACTACAAGATAAGAAAATAGCACATGGAAGACACAAATCAAAGCAGATGAACACAAATTCTGCTCTTAGAGTGGGACAATACCAGATTCAGCATCAACAGCAATTATCGGCTACAGACGCTCCATATAGGAGAAGCATGGTGGGACCTATCGACTTCCTTCCGGTCACACTGTGCCGCTCGAATTTTAATTTCAGAACAGCCTATGCTGCATGTTGCCATGGACTCACACAGTAGTAATAGTCAATAGACTTATCTCTGAGGAGTCCCAAAGGTCAACTGCCTCCACGTGTCTGCTTCATCGCTTATCCTTTGTGCTGCTCCATGGACAGGAGTCCAGCTAAGTGCTGAAGTCACAGCCTAACTGGCAATATCCCACACTGTCACAATGCTTTGGGAGAACTGGGAGAGCGAGTGGCATTTACCAAGAATGTAGGTTATTAGGTATTTTCATACTCAGCACACGAAAACAAACGAACGCCTGAATTTTTCATGGTCTTATAGATAAAATCAGGGCTCAGAGAGATTATGTTTGCCTAAGGTCAAGCCAATGCCTAATAAATGACTAGGTAAAACCTGAGTCTGCTCTCAGTGAGTCCCAAGTCTGTTTTATACTACCCATGCTTGCTCTACCACAAACAACCTGCTTTTTATAGATCACAAATGAGCCATTTATATAGTTTCAATATGAAGCAAAACATCTTTTTAAAAAAAAAACTGGGAGGGAATTCCAGTGAATACTGAAATTTGCTTGCAATTAATTTTCCATACACTTTTATACCCCAATACAACAGGGGGAGAAGGCAAAAGACTGCTGTAACATGATACAAAGGACAACTAGAACAGTTACTGGCTTCCATACTTGAGACATCAAATCATTATTTCTTGAGGAAAGCTTTCTGTTGTTTAGGCAGTGAACCCACCCTAGGCCAAGCATCCTGAAGGCAGCCACCCCCTAGATCAAAACTCCTAATTCAAAAGAAGAAGCAGAAGTATGCTAGAATTCTCTGACTTTTGGTCAGAGTGGAGTGGATCTACCTGTGTGAGCCTTCTTAATGTCCAAAACACCAAGTAACCACACCCTAGGTCAGGGTGTGTAGCCACACTTGTGGACAACTTTGAACAAATTAAAACTCTCTGACCTTCAGAGAAGGTGGAAACAGGCTCACAGTTTTGGGCCTCCACGATCTTTCCATTCTGTAACTGACTCTCCTCTTCCATCAAGCAATTCCTATAAAAAAAAAAAATCCCCATTTTCAGCACTTAGGATAGTTTGTGTTCTTGATGGGACTCTGACTGGTTCATAAAATGTTTAAGTGCAACAAAATTGGTTTGCATGAAGTTTAAAATGTTAGTCTTCTATCGATCCTGTCTCCTGGGAGGCTAAGTATCGGCTACAACAAAGCAAACAAAGTCACAGAACCAATAGGCTGAGAAAGACCTTAAGATGTCTTCATGCTTAATAACTGCCCAATGCTGAAATCCCGTGCAATGTCTGACAAGATGGTTGTAAGCTTCAGTGGATATCTTCAGTGCTGGTGTATTTGTTAGTTATAGTAGCAATACTGCTGTGTAACAAACCACCCCAAAACTTGGTGGCTTAAAATAACAGGCATTTTCTTTCTTTGTGCTCATGGGCTTGGTTAGCACTACTTTGAATATAAGTTGCCAAATTCTGGCACCATCTGGGTTCAAGGCTGTTCTATGCATCTACTGTATTTACTCTTTAGTCTAGACACCACCTGAATGCTTTTTTTTTTTTTAAAAAATATTTTTACTGAGCTCTATACTTTTCTCTGCTCCCCTCCCCTTCAACTCTTTCCCAAGGTCCCCATGCTCCCAACTCACTCAGGAGATCTTATCTTTTTCTAGTTCCCAGAGCAAAACATCTTAACTTTTATCATCACACTGACTTTAAAGTCTTAATAATGTCTAGACCTTTCTAGCCATTTGGCTGCATCAATGGAGGTCTTTACTCTCTACTGTTGTAAAGAACGTTCATAACTCAGTGTTTGGGGAAGAAAAAAGCCTCACTACGTTGACTGCCACATTTCATCTTCATTCCTGGGACACACATACCTTTCTGTCTCTTTGAAAAACAGGTTTCCAAGCTATGACATATTCAAATATGAAAAAGTTTGGAGAGCTAGGGAAACACTGGTCACATGATTTCAGTACCCATCTGATGCAACTCCAGACTAAATGGGGAACTCCAGAGTCCCTGCAGCAATCACTCAAGTGTTGTCCTTTTAGACTGTGAGCCAGGCACATTCTCAGGACTCTGAAGTTTGATTCTACTGTTTCCTTATTATTAAAGAGGCAGGAGAGAGAGAGTGGGGGGGGGGAGGGAGGGAGGGAGAGGGAGGAAGACAAGACAGACAGACAGCAAATCTCTCTTCCAATTGCTATAAAAATTCACGGGTTCTGTATCAACTGCATCTCACTGGCCTTCAGAGTGAATAAACAATTTAAAATTGAAACCCCAGTGTCATTACCATCTTTTAGTTCCTTTGACTAAATACTTGGCCAGGGTCCACCACGATTTAGTTTTACTGTGACAGAAAGAGCCAGTAGAAAAACAAACAATAAACTATAGTCATCTAGGCAGACAGTGATCCATGCCCAGACTTGGGCTTGTTTTGGTTGCTAGTATTTAATTCATACCTACTAACAGGTGGAGGGAAACATCTTTTCCAGGAAACACCATAATACAGCAAAGCTGCTTTCCTTCCCGCACAGTCTGCTAGTGTCTATTCAAAATGAAAATAATTCCATGAGTGCTGTTCCCCATATACAGGCCCACGGCACCTGTTTTCAAAGTCTTGTATCGGAGAAATTATGTAACCGGCTATCTGGCTTGATCCTTACTCTGAGAAAATAGGCCAGGGTTTTTTGCTAGGTATTTCCAGCCCTTCATCCTCTCCTCACAGACTTACACTAGTGTTATGGTGCAAAATAGCACACCGTAAGCCGAGAATGTGGCTCCTGCCTGGTAGCTGAACTAACTTTGTCACTTAAAATGTAAGTGACTTGACTTTCTGAGTTTTACTTCTTTATGTGTTAATCATTTCTTTGCACTATCAGGATCAGAGGGATCGCAGTATGGTTCTTTCTTTAAAGGTTCCTTGGATACGGTCAAATCTATGGGCACTAGAGGGGAGACTTGTGTAAATGTTCCCTTGGCAACTCTAGCAGATCAAAGTGGAGAAAAGAGAACTAAGGGTCAATTCCTGCGTCCCACGTCCACAGTGCAGGCTGCCTTCTGCTCCTGCCGCCATGCCCAGGGTCCTTATCGGAAGAGGTCACTTGTCAGAAACCATCAGTTCCACTCACTGTTAGTTCCAGCAGTACAGTCTCACTCACAAGGGCAGCAGTGATCTGTGCAGAGGCTTCTCGAGCCACAGAGGGCATGGTTACCAGGGGACCTGGCTGGAATACAGATTTCGGTAAACAGAGAACTTCTACATCTCTAAGCAACTTCAGTATACCACCAATGCTGCTGGCTGGAAGACCACACTTCTGTAACGAGGTCCTAAGACATTGGCCTCTTCACATTTGACCAAGAGAGTTCAAAAGGGCACAAACACAGAGCTGCCGCGGCAGGCGGCCTCCATACTGTAGGCGGTTTCCGCACTGCACACAGGAGTTAAGTTCTCACTCCTACTGCCCAGACTTGGGTCCTGCCGACAGTCCTGGTCTACTACTGAACGATAAATCCTGGTTCTGTTGCTCCAGCCTTATCTGGTGCCACAGTGTTGTGGAGAACCTATCCCGTGTCCAAGGATCCAATTACTTGGGTCTAAAGTGGGCCCTACCAATAAATAAGACTCCAATGGACAATCAGGCATGTCCAACTTTTTGACATTGTACCAGAGTTCATGCTTAAGAGCAACACAATTGGGCTGGAGAGATGGCTCAGGGGTTAAGAGTACTGGTGACCGGGGTTCAATTTCCAGCACCACACCTGTAACTCCAGTCCCAGGGAATCCGTTATCTTCTGACTTCCATGCATGTGGTGCATAGACATACATGCAAGCAAAATACCTACGTACACACAAAATGAAAATAAGCAAATCTTAAAAAGAACTATGCAATTTAAAAAAAACTGCAAAACACGTGAAAAATTTTAAGTAAGCTTCTGATTCTGAATTGGGCTGCATAATAGCTGCCCTTGGCTGCATGGTGCCCATGGGCCACACACACCTGGGTGACTAAACCATTTCCAGGTCCAAGGAAGAAAATTTGTTCATGTTCTTTGGCAGACTGCAAAGACCTTTACCCCATGGCTATTTATGTCCTTACGGGAAGACAGGTGGGAGCAAGGCTCCAGGCTCGAGCGCCTGACAGTGCGCAGCCTGCCCACCTGGGACCCGGTTCACAGGTCGCTGAACAATACTCCAGTATTGTCTGGCCTTTTTTCTAGAGACACTTACTAAATGTGTGAGTTATGCGCTGGGCTGAGGTTTAGCTGGCAGTATGCATGCTGTCTAGCATCTACAGGCCCCAGGTTTGATCCCACGCAGGACATGAGAGAAGTTTAGCAGAGTGCAAGCAACCCCAGTACTAGGGAGGTGGGCGCAGAAGATCGCGAGTTCTTTAGCTGCACAGGGAGCTCACTCAGGAGAACCTGAAGAGAAAAGGGCAAGTACGCCTTTCACATTCTATAGAAAATGATTTTAATGCAGGTATCATTACAGATACCTTTAGCAATCAAAATTATTTTCTCTTCTGAATGAACAAACAAACCTAAAGTTTATATATTTACAAATTTAAAAATATACAAAATAAGGAAACCAGCTAATAAAAACAAGGACAGAACATCAGTTGGTGTCATTAAAGTCATATAGTGAGTGTGAAAATAATAGTTTATAAATGGAATGTCCCAGGAAAGGCTTCCGTTAGCTATTTGGTCTCTGCGGGGACAGAAGCAGCATCTTCTGCTGCTGCTGCAGACACAGGCTCGGCGGCAGGAGCAGTGGCACACAGGGCAGAGACGTCTTCCATCTCACTGGAGGCTGTCTCGGTCTGACTGGAGCACTCAGGCTGAGAGGCTGGGGTCTCCTGACTCAAGCTAGCGTCTGTTGGGCTGGGTATGAGGTTAGCTTGAGCAGCCATGGTTTCTTCTTCTGCTTCCATTTCTGTTTCTTGATTCTGAACTTCCTCACCTTCTTCCACCATTGCAGGTGGTAGCTGTAAGAAAGTCTAAGAACAAAATAGCATATGAATGTGAGTGTCAAGAACACTGGCTTAGAAAGCTGAGCAAAGCTCACATATTACATCACTTTCTTAATACACAGTTCTGCTACATGCTAGCCATTCGATGTGACAAATTCGACACTTTTGAACAATGACCTTCATTCTGCTAGTGGCAAAGAATATATCTCTGTGTCACATGTAAGTAAAAGCCAACATGAAAAATCCTGAGAGTTTTAGTAAGAGGAGTGTTTGACAACGCTTCTGAGAAAGCACAGTGGTTGGTTAGCATTACCCGCCACATCAGCTCGGGGTTCAGCTTCACTGAAGGTGTCCGTGAGGACAGCCAATTTTAAGAGTAGGACATGGTGGGGAGTGAAGGGCGGGCAGGGCTCAAGCCTCCAGCTCATTCATCTGGAGCAGCACAGCCATCCATGTCTAGCTTTTCCTCAACACCTTGGCAGCTGGAGCCAAGCAACAGCTTCTTTCCTCCTAGATTTTGTTTAGCTAGTCAGAAATTTGAAAACATTTTAAAAGTGCCACTCAACAGCAATGGGCACTCAGCGCAGAGCTAAGAGATGGAGATATACAGACTTGAAATTGGGAAGGTACTAATTTCCTCAAATTGACCACATACAATTTCACTCCTGGAGACAGAGTCTCAATTACAGTGGGCTTTTAAAGGGCTAGAAACTGGCTGGCTGTGTCTAGGTAGAATGGATCATTTTTGAAAAAGAATGGAATTAAAATATTCATTTTGCCCCATTTTAAGATCTGCTTATTCTAACTGACTGTAACCCAGGCAGCACGGTGATGGTGAAGGGGTGGACAGATACACCGAACCGTGGAATACAGTGGAGCACAGAAAGAACACTCGATATTTTGGGTTTACTTATTATCATTTTTTTGGACTAAGGTGACAAGTAGTAGTTCAAAAGAGAATAAAATAGTCTACTGAGGAAATGGCATTATACGATACAATATCCACATATGGATGAATAATACAATACATGGAACCTTGCCAGAATGAACTCAAAATCTAGCCCACTTGTAAACACCACAACCCAAACTATAATTGGCAGAGGGTAGTCTTTGTCAACTGGGGCTAAAGTATATATTTTTAGGACATGAAGAATGAATTATAGGAAAGTAATTTTACATATTAAATATCAAAATTCAAAAGTCTACTAAAAGCTTCTTTAAAAAAATTATAAAAATGTGTTTGATAAGGATCCTGTAGCTGGAAGACTGAAAACTTCCAAGAGGTCATTACAATAATAATGTAAACAGACTCACCCCAAAGAGGATATTTAGGGGGCAAATAACAACACAAAATGATGCTTAAATGAAGAAAATGAAACACCCCACCCCCTCAAAAAACTCAAGCTGCAGTGGGCTCACTACATCAAGTGTGGGTGAGGACGCAGAATGAGCACATTCACATGCTTCTGGATACAACAGCAAGCTCTATTTCAAAAACTGCATGCACCAGATCAGCCAGCAACTCTCCGTGGAGGTAGAAGTACAAAGTTTTACACAACAATTACTTTGTAACAACTCACAATAGAAACAATAAAGTGATAAAATGCCTACCAATAGCTGAAAGGAAGGGACCATTCTGTGAAAGCAACAACTGGAATGGTCAAAAACAAAACAAAACAAAAAACAAACCACGGAGAAACAGCAGACCAAAAAAGTATGAGTGCATATCGGGTGCTTGCATTGGTGTGACTATCTAGAAAGCAGAAACCACACCCCTGTGGGTTTAGAGGACAGAAGCACAGAGTGACATGGGAAAAGTGGGGACTACATTATGCTCAGTATCTAGATTAAGGTGATAGTTTTAGGAGGACACACATACATGATAAATACAGAATGTATCAAATTGCACACTTTGAGCAACTGTACTTGATGCCAATTTATTACTACAGAAAGGTATTAAAATATGAGTGCTACTTGAGTAACAATATCTGACTGTGCATTCTCCATAACAAATTAGTAGTACAATCCAGTCTGCAGTTAGAGAAAAGAGAGTCAACTCTGAGCACGCTCACCTGATGATAATGATGGGTTGTCTGTATCAAATGCATGTACATGTTGTACACGAAGTTCGCCATCTGGGGCATATTCTTTATTACCTGCACTTCATGAGGTGGTCTCTCTCCATTCTGTAAGGAAGCAAAGAGGGAGTGAAGTAGCTGGGGAAGAAAACCCAGCACCTATCATTCCAACGCAAGCCCATCTCAGAATCTATAGATAGCATTAGGGTATGGAGGATATGAAATCCCAAAGTCAGATCCGGAAAGTACTTAATGAAAATTCATGAAAGAATGTAAGACAACAGAGTTGAGTCATTATGTTTTAAGACAACTTTGGGCTGGTAAGTAACATAAGAATTTCTGTATGTGAATTAATATCAAAGAATCATTATACCTCATAAATAGAGGAAATAAATCAACATAGTCTAAAACAGTGAATCTCAACCTTCATTCCCCAATCATAAAATTATTTTTATTGTCACTTCATAACTGTAATTTTACTACTGTTATGAGTTGTAATGTAAATATTTGATAAGCAGGATATCTGATATGTAACCATCAAAAGGGTCGTGACTCAAAGGTTGACAAACACTGGTCTAAAAAGCAACAATTTCCGTTACTGTCAGGAATCCAGAGAGAATCTACAATTATTTCAGACTGAAAATATTAGAACTATTTTTCTATTGATGTTTTTCTGAAGCATTAAATGTTAACACTTATTGTCAATATGTAGCCTGTCAGCCAGGGAAGTGGTGTTCAAATCCCTGTTTTAAGCCTCGCAGCATCTGTCAGGCTCTACTGCGACACTGTCCCTGCGCACAGCCCTTACCCACAGCACCCTGCAAGCTCGATTCTGCGGGTCTGCAGTGCATGAGGGGACTTTGATGGAGCAGTTTGGAGAAAGCTGACAGTGAAGCAGAGTCAGTGCAACAGAGACGTGCATGTAGACCTGCCCTTCTCCTTCAGCCACCTCCGAAGACGGGCGGCTCTCCTACACGCCGTCACTCCTATCATTTCCTACTGTGGGGATGGATCTTGTGGAAATCTAAGACTGTGAAAACAAGTTTTCCAGGACAAAGAACGCTACCTTACAGTAGCAAGCACATAATAGTGAGGCTATAAGAGTCAAGTGTAGAGCTGCAGGGCTTTTGTGACGCCACCCCACAAGCCCCACCCCATTTCCCTCAATTTTCTCATAGCAGCATTTTTTTTTTTTAAAACAAAACAAATAAAAAAGCAAATAGAAATGTCTTTAAAAAGAAGTGGTTAACATTACCACAAAACAAAACAAACACATGAAACTTATTTTGTTTGTTTTAGAAAACTGAAAAATAAAAAGTTCACTGAATATATTTAAAACAATTTCATTTAAAATTTAATTGACCTCTGGGACATTTCAATAAGTGGAAAAAAACAAAACAATAAAACCCAAACTCTGTAGCATGCTCTAAGAAAAGAGAGTAACAGTAATCGTGCGTCTGCACCTTTGTGTGCAAGTATGTAAAAATGAACTCCATTTTACTCTATCCTAGAGGAAGAGTAGTGAGAAAGAGGAGAAGGGAAGGGGAGAGGAGAGGGTTAAGCTGCATGTGTTTTCCTGCCCCACCACCCAGAATGCAAGCTTTGTAAGAAGAACTAAACTAGATGACTGTTAACTGACAACTGATGGACGAGAGGAGGTGTTATGAGGTGATTACAACACGAATTCTTGAGTCACACTGCCTGCTTAGAAATTTTGGCTCCTCCGCCTACCCGATGCATGGTAAACTGTTTAACTTCTCTCATTCTCATCTTCTGCACACGTACAGTTAGGATATCAGAAGCTCCTGGGCGGCTGTGCTACTGGGACCAATGAGATGATGAATGTGTGGAGTTCATTCCTGAGATGCAGTACGTTTCAGTAAGTGTTGGCATATATTAGTTTTATAGTTCTTTGATGTAAGGAGCATTTCATATTCGTGACAGGGTATTCTCGAAAAAGTGGCCAACTATAAGAGAACTCCACAGTGATGAAAGGCCTACCTTTCTGGAGGTTGGGAAAGGTTCTGTTGGAATGATATGCAAATGCAGCGGGCGAGCGGTGAGCTGGCTGAAAGCAGGAGTCAGTTCAAAACAATTTTGGAAGAGGGACACTCTAGCGAAGATATACAGCCCAAGTCTGGCTCTTGACATGGCTACCACCAAACGACGGACATCCCTTTAGGAAACAAAAGAATTTGCATAGTTTGAAATTAATAATGTATCTATGCAGCCTTTTCCTTCTTTTACATAATCCACTAAATAGTCTCATTATAAGTTACTGCAATAAAAACATTAAGGACTTAATAGGCCTAAAGTAAATTAATGTATGTGATCAATAAACCAAGCAAGTGAATGAATGCTTCGATGATACCATCTTTAGTGTGTTTGTGCATGTGTGAGACAGACAACCAACGCACTGGTCTGAAAGGAGCCCTACCCAGAATCATAGCGGTTCAGGTGACAGTCACCAATTACCGCATCACCATCACTATGACAATCACCTTCTTCCACTTTTTTGCCTAGCAAATTCCCAGGTTCTATCAAATATAATTTTCCTTCCTAGAAAATTGACCAGTTTTACTTTAGAAAAGTAATTCCTCTCCCTTCTCTTTACATTCCTAAAGCAGAGTTACACAGAGGTCCCAACACTGGTAAGTGCTAGAACTCCTTAGTAGGAGTTCTCTCACAGAAACAGAAAGGAAAATGTAAAAATGCCGTCTAGGAAGAAATGGAGTGTTGGAGGAAGGAAGCAGTTTATACTATTACTGTGCTGGGTTTCCGTGGCACGTCCAGGAGGCTCTAGCTCTGCATATAAGCAGACACACAGCACTGCACGTCCTTCTGTGAGAACACTGACTGCAGTCTTTGGCTAAGAGGCTTTGTAAGTGTCAGCTCCACAGAACATGAGAAGAATGCAACTGAGATTTTGGGCACATTCAAGTAAAGGAGTCTTCCCAATTATTTGAATGTGTCCCACACTGGGCTCCAAACTGCTCACAGGTAGAGATCATAAAAGCTAAATTTATTTCTATATATCCAGAAGCAAGAACATTGCCAAATTACAGATGGTTAAAGGTGTTTCTAATCAAAAATCCAGACATGCACAGCAATGCTGAAAACCCCTTCTTTCTAAATCTCCCATTCATAAGTGTTTTTAGTTTTCAGAAAATCACGCAGTGGTCACTATAGAACTCAAGTTAATGAATTAAAAAAAAGGGTTTATTTTTATTGCACATGACTGGGTGTTTTGTCTGTAGGACTGGTACCCAGAGGAAGAAGAGGACAGAGAATTCACATATTTACACTTCAAACTCAGAGGTCAACAAAGATGGCCATTCAGACAGCAGCTATGTCAGCTAGGAAAAGAAACTGTTTCAGGAAAAACCTAACTCTATGCTTGATATTTCAATAAGCAAAAATAAGCTAACTTTAACGCTATCACTTTGTAACAATTTCTTAAAACATTATTGTCTTTGCTTACTCTTCCATAAAGGTTATCAGTCTAATAGAATCTGACCTGAGGCCCAAAGAGATCTGGACTTAATGACAATTTATGAGAGCTTGGAGAACCTTCTCTTTATATTCATCTAATAAATTAAGACAGTGAACTCTAGCTCTCCTGAGTTTTGCTAGTAAGTCACATGAGAAGAAGATTTATATAAAACCAAATGGCTGCTTTGTAATAAGAAGATATTACTCCCATAAATCTCTAATACATAAATACATCACAGAAATGATAAAAATAGGCTATTGTTTGTTTGGACCATTCTTAATCCTGGGAGAACAAATGGCTCCTTTATCCTCTCATGAAGCTGAAAGATGGTAGGGAGAGAAAAACCAAAGCCTTATTCACTGAAAAAATGCTCCTGAAGAGGCCCCTTCTACCTTAGCTTCTTTGGTTCCTGACACTGTTCCTACCAGATCCAAGACTATTGAGATCCTACGGCAACACCTTCTCTCTGCACGTAAAGAAATGGTGAAGAAGCTGCAATTACTACAGTCATGAGGAGACACTTGGTAGGAACAGCCCTGATAAACTACACGAGGGGAGATGTTATTACCACAGAGACTACTACAAGCAGCAATAACCATTACTTATAGAAAGCAGCTGACAAATTTAGAACGATGCTGTCCCTGACTCTCCAAAGTGAAACAGACGATAACTTTTAGGAAGAGTATAGCGTCTGAATGTCACGCACCTCAGATGGCCCACAGCCCTGGTCCGCACTAGAGAAAGGAGGATGTAATCGTTCTGCTGACCTTGGAATCTATCGACAGTTGTCACCTAGGAAGAAAAGGTGGGGAATGAGCATATTTTCAAAAGTACAGCAAGGCATTACCTAAACAAAATGCTGGAAGCAAGCATCTTATTTTTAAAATTACCTCAGAAAAAACCTACCCGCATCAGTTCTTGCTTGGAATTAGAGCAGAAGCCAGTGAAGCCACTAAAGCACAGGGAGCACCCTGGGTCACGCCCTCCTGTCACTCACACTCTCGTCTGCTGCACTTGTCTATCACTGCTGACAATTAAAGACCTGTTCTTGTTTTCCGTCGTTAGGCTGCCAAGCTCCAGAAGGCAGGCCATGTTCAGCTGATTAAGTGGCCCCCCAAACACTCAACAACAGAGCTAAGCACACTCACTTATTATTCCATGTGTGCCCCCAGTATTTGTTCATAGTATTCTTGTCAAAGTGAAAAGAAAATCTTCACAGTACTTTTTATTCAGCTGGAAAGCATCCATATGAATAGGGAGAGAGGCTCATCAAGATTCTAGCCACCAATTCTAACTCTTAGGCCTTCATCCCTGCTCTATGAATTCAACAAAGAGTACTGATTCCCCTACATGAATTACCAGTACGGTTCCTCTCATTTTAGGAAGTCTATAAAGCATTTCTTTGGCCTTCACAGAGACACAAATTACATACAACGAGTTCTGACATACTACCACCACAATGCCCACCACCCCGGGCTCTGCTATATAACAAGCAGGCAACTTCCCAGCTCCAGGCAGTCCCTGATCTACTTACTTCATTTTCGGCTGGCTCTGAGCAAGCACAGGAGGGGAGCCCAATAGCATAGGCTTCTGTGTTGTACATAGAGATGTTCACTCTGTCCTGCTGCTGAGCAGCCTGGCTCCCGTTAATGAACGTGCTTGTTAACGGACACTAGAGTTCTTTTTACTTTACGGATACTTAGAACAAAGCTACACTGAGTATTCAATTTGTTTTTGTGGACATGGTTTCATTGCACAAAGTGGAACTGTAAGGCTATGTTAAGTGTATGCTTAACTCGCTAAACTGTCAACCTATTTCTTAAAGTTTCTGAACCCATTTATACACTCACTAGCGATGACCCAGTGCCCAAGTTCCAGCTGCTCCACTGGCCAACACTATCAGCTTTTATAATTTTAACCATTCTGAGGATGTGTCGAATCATCATATTGTATTTATAAAAAATTTAATTTAATTGTATTCAGAGACTCATGCAGCCAAAGCTACAAATATGATAAGAACTGGGGATGGCCTTGAAGTTCTGATCTTCTTGCCTCCACCTCACCAGGGTCAGGATTCCAGGCATGCGCCACAGTGCTGTGTTCATGTGGTGCTGAGTATGGAAGCCAGGGCTTCACGAATGCTAAGCCAGCACTCTGCAGACTGAACTGCTTCATTTACGTCTTCCTGACAGTTAATGACGATAGTGACAACTAGTTACAGGGCAGGGATGCTTTAGTGGTTATCTGTAATCTTCCATGAAATATGTCCTGTTCACTAGACCATTTTATAGTAGTCTGTCTTATTCAAAATGACTCTTATTAGAACTGACCATTTTGAAGCAAGTCTTATGTGTAGACACTATATATGAAAATTCTGTTGCCATCCTGACCTTCTAGAAAGCTAGCTTGTGAGACAAAGTGGAGCAATATAAACAACTTATAAATAAATGCAAACCTTGCCCAAAAGGTGAATATGAAACATAATACACCCATAAACTACCTTGTTTGGCCTTCCGATCAATGGATTATTCCCGCATCGCCTATTGATGATGTCCCGAATCAGGTGCTTTTGTCCATTGTACGTTGTCAGAATACTGATCTTGTCTGCAGGGTAACCAAGCAAGCACATGTACATGAAGAGTGCCACTACATACTCTGCTTCTCCGAGGTTCTGTAACGCAAACACAGCCACACTGGACATTAAGTTCCCTATTTTCTACTTCATAACAGCTGCAAGAGGCTTGCCTATCTATCACCTACTTATTTTCAGCACATCTGAAGTGAAAAGTTAATAACCTGGATAGACAACCGAAAATTTTTGATAAGTTGAAGGATAGCCTTGTTCTAGGTTAATATTGATAAAACCCTGATGTCTGTAATATATTTGTGGCAGAGGATATAGAGGTAAATATGCCTGGGGCCACAAGAATCATGATATATAGTCTGTATAACATACTATAACTGCAGATGTGGAAACAAATATTAATATTAAGGGGTGAGTTAGCTAGGAGCCCATACAATGTCCAGTCTAACCGGATGTCCAAGTAGCAATATTACAACTGACTACACTGTGCAGAGCTTTTCCAGCCTCTTCTGCCTCCTGATGACTCCTGTGAGCTTAGCCCTGCTGTCTCCCTTTACCACCTGAACTGGACTCATCAGGTGAGATGTGCTCTCAAGCTGGCAGTCTGGCTTATGGCTAAGTTCAAGCTTCTGGGTAAAGATGGGTGACATGGAGCTTAAAAGCAAGGGCTTTACTGAACTTCAAAGTGAGAAATCTGACCCAGAGCTACTTAATCCAGCTCAGCAGTGACCAAGTTCAAGCATCAGACGAGAAAGTAAAACAAGAACACAAGCACATCGTGAAAAGAAAGCACAAAGATAAGAAGCTGGATTCTAGGCAGAGGCAAGAGGAAAATTACTGGATGAACTTCAGAGACACCATTTATATTCAGGTTCCTGGTGACAGACAGCCTCAATTATCTTTCATTTAAATTCTCTAGTTCTTTGGAAGACAGGAGACAAAAGAAGCCACGTGACTGTAAATCTCCATTTTCTATATTGGTAGCAAAACACATTTATCTAAGGATCAGCTCCAATATAGATAAAAGAGCAAACCAGGGACCATGGAAATGACCTTATGTGATAAATGTTAAGACTGAATAAAATTCAGTTTTGATTCAGGTATTTTTGGCAAGATCAGTGCACTGAGTTCTCAGCAAATAGAAGGCAATTCTTTATTTATGTGAGCAATGAAGATCGCTTAGTTCAGCACACTGCTTGAGTCAGATGTGAAGTTTAACAGACAAACAAGTATACTTAATGAACATTTTAGAAGCTGGGCCAAGTAAGTCAAGGTTGCTTCAACTTAGGGAGTTTTATTAATTTTTCATTTATTCTCTCAGACACTGATTATTGGGGAAGGTAAGGATTTCAATACTTCAGAAATACATTTAACCAATAGCAATCATCATTTGAGAATACCCGTATTTCTTGATATACTGAAAACTCACCCAGAGATAGAATTAACAAGTAAGGAAACAGATGAGTAACTTGGATACCATTTCAGATCAATACCATTTGGTGGCTTAGGCAAGGACTCAGAACCACTTTATAATGAAGCTATAAGGAGACACCAATCAACTCCGGAACTCCTTCAAAGGTAGGTATCAGAAAACATGTTTCTACTTTGAATAAGGCTCTAAATGTGTTAGCATTTAAAGGTCACATGTGTTTTAAGTATATGAGAGAGTAACATCAGTATTTCTCATGTGTAGAACAGGAAAAATCTGATAACTGATTTAAATTACTTATTTTCAAACTAATTTGTAGTGAAAATATTTCAGTATTTTATACGCATCCAACTTCTGGTTAAAAATTATTAAGGAGTGAGAACAGTGTTTTTTTCTACATATGACAACTTACGCATCCAATTATTTTCCTACTAGAATTGCAAGATCAAGTACTGTCTGACTTTGTGATTAACTACTAGTAGGGATTTACTTATTCCTTTCTAGGTGAAGTGTTTCTCTTTTCTGTTGGTGTAATATTTTTAAAGGTTTATTTTTATTTTATGTATGTTATATATGCTCGTGTGTGTGTATACACACACGTGAGCACATGCTACCCAAGAAGCCAGAAGAGGGCACCAAATACCCTGGAACTAAAGTTATGGATCACTATTAATCTGCCCTATGGATGCTGGGAGATGAACCCTGGTCCTCTACAAGATCAGCTTAGCTGCTTAGTCATCTCTCTAGCTCCAAGAGTATTGTTTTTTTTAAAGCAACTGAGCTCTAACAAATTTTAGTTAGAAACTTCAATATATTGTTTTAATTTACATTTATTTTTTCAAATCAATTAAGGGTTTTATTATTTTTAATTTATTAACAAGAAGGCCCTTTCTTACCACATCACTACATACTTGTCAATATTTGCTTTTAGTACTTTCTACTGAGTTTTTAGTTATTCTTTGTGCATCTTTGACCCTTCTGAAACTGACTGCATTTGTGTGGTAAGGTGAGGTTGTAACCTTTCTTTTCCTCAATGGCTGCCTACATGACTCAGTGTTGCTGAATTCCAGGTACTTCAGCCAGGCAAATGCAAGACAAACTCCAGTGTCACGAGGTGTTACCTGATAGAAGTAAGGGTTAGGCTCCGATTCTCCCACTCCCTGGAAGTCTTCCACATTGATGAGCTGGAAGTCATAGAGCAGGCCAGCATTGGCTGTGCTGAACTCTGGCAGAAGCTGCACATGTGGTAAGTTGCCTAAGTTCTTGTAGCGCCAGTTGTAGAGGTTACACAAGCTGTCCCAAGACAAAGAGCCCCCGAACACAGAAGATTAGCAAGGTGGGACCTTTCAGGATACAAAAGGATATTTTAAGGAGCCACAAATTTTAGTTGCCAAGTTTGTTATCTTTTTTAGCAACACTACTTTGGCAACTTTAGGCTACTTGTGGAATGAAGATCTTCCAAAAAGGATGGCTCTCCTGTGCTCCTGTGTGAGCACTGCTGCTACGTCATAACCCGCAAAGCCTCTGAGTGGGGACACTGGAGGACCTGGGTGGTGGCTGGCATTCCTTATGGAGTTAAACCACAGTTTTACTCTTGTTTACTTTTGCTTTAGGTTTTATAATTACATTAAGGCCATATCTTTTGGAGAGGATGGAGTGAAGCCCCTTTAATCCTTAATATCAATTAATGAAGAAAACAACTGATTTGGTCAATATATACTTTATATAATAGGCAATAAACACGGTTTCAGATTTGTAGTAGGTAGATTTATAAATCTTAGAAGAGGCTAAATTTTATGTAAAAGATTTTCAGGGAACCTATATTAATTAGTAGTGAATCTTCACCTTGCCCTGGCTCTCCCTTGAGCATCGAGGTCCACAGTGGGGACTCCAACCCGCACAAAGCGAGTGAAAAGAGACTGTTCCATATTTGAGTACTTCTGAAAGGCCATGTTCTTAATGACTGGAGGTAACTGGTGGTGATCACCGATCATAATCCATCGTTTCAATCGGCTGAATCCATCTTGAGGATTCTAGAAATGAAAATTAAAGAAACACCAAAATACTGTAATTAATACATTACTAACAGGGCTCTAGCTTACCAAACACAAGACTTATTAGTCATCACACGACTTCATTAATTTACAAATTCTCAGCCCTCACCAGCTCCATGAAGGAGCCTATCACATGCACAAGATGAGTTAGTTGGCAAAGGAGCAAGGGTGACTGGTGCTATTGACTGACAGCAAGAGTGGGTGAAGGTCTGAGAAGGCCTTCAACAGGGTAATCAGAAGACACCTTGAAGGTTAAGGTCAGCATTATGCAAAACATAAATAAGGAGAAACGTGCCCAGAAACAGAAGTGGAAAGATGTCAAAGTGAATACCTGGTATCAAAAGTATGACGAGAAGTTTTAAAGATCTTGAGAGTAAAAACCATACCACTAATAGTTTTGTATACTATTAACTTCATTTTCTTATTCTACATGCCCCCCTGTTCCTGGAAATATATCCTGCATCAGATATAATAAGCATTAAATTTTATATGATAATTTATAGAAGCAATTTGACAGCTAAATTTATATGTAAATTAAGTACTATCTAGTATTTTTTTGGTAATTACACATTTTGTTTTAATACTTCAATAATAAAGAACATCATATAACAAGAAACATTCTGAAAATACTACTACTTGGTTTTAATTTTAGGCATACAATTAAGAAAAGCAATTTCTCCAGAGAACACTAGAAACAACCATAGAAACATCTCTAACAAAAACAAAAAACCAAAAAACAAACAAAAAAACCCCACAGGTAATTTATCTTCCCTCCAAATAACATAATAATGTAATTTTCTTGATTAAAACTCATCTTTTAAGCCGGGCAGTGGTGGCACACTCCTTTAACCCCAGCACTTGGGAGGCAAGAGGCAGGCACATCTCTTTGAGTTCAAGGTCAGCCTGGTCTACAAGAGCTAGTTCCAGGAAAGGCTCTAAAGCTACAGAGAAAGCCTGTCTCAAAACAAAAACAAAAAACAAAAAAAACAAAAACAAAAACAAAAAACAAAAAGAAAACTCAACTCATCCTTTAAAAACCGTATAAACTGTGTATATAAAACTGTGTGTATATATAAACCATGACTATTTTTTATTTCTATTATTTTTTGAGACAAGGACTCATTATATAGCTCTAGCTGTTTTGAACTCACTATGTAGACCAGGTTGGTCTCAAACTCAGTCTGCTTCTGCCTCCCAAATGCTGAGGTTAAAGGTGTGTACCACCATGCTTGGCTTAAAACACAGATTTTAAAACATCTCTCAAAGGGAATACAAAGCCATGAGTAGATCAGAGAAAGAGTTTACAAGCTGAAAAAATGGGACAACAAAGTGAACTCAGGGAGAGCACGAATCGCAATAACCAGCATCCTAAGTACAGCTTAGAATGCTGATGCCCAAGATTCTCAAAAATCTGTCTCTGACCTTTATTTCTTACCTGTAGAAGAAGAGGTATGAAGGTTTCTATCTCCAGAATCTGAGCAGCCTCTTCCATTAAAATGTTGTCATACTAAAAAAGAAAATCTTGTCAAGCTGAAAACCCAAGTAGTTACCACCTTAGGCCTAAAACTGGTCAAAAGCCTTAATAATTTCATAGTAAAAGAACAATGTATAATCTATGCAATCTAGCTCACATTCTGACAATTCTTCATCGTCCTTAACCTCAGAAGGTGAATGTTTACAGATCTGAAAAGTGAGGGTTTTGGTGATTACTGCTAGCAGTGACAAAGACTCTGAAAATTCAAATTTGTGATTCAATTATTATGTTCCACTTTAACTGAGTTGTAACCTCTCCATTTGTCATACAATAAGTTATTTTAATATCTATAGTGATATTTTATTTATGTTTTATATTAATAAAGCTTGCCTAGAGGCCAGGCAGTGGTGTCACACACCTTTAGCCCCAGGATTTGGGAGACAGAGGCAGATGGATCTCTGTGAATTCAAGACCACCCTGGGCTACAGAAGATTAATGCAGAAAGAGATCCAAGTGATGATGGCTCACACCTCTAATCCCAGTTCTAGGGAGTCACACGCCTTTAATCCCAGCACTGGAGAAGAATGTAAGGCGGGTGAGACAGGAACTCGTGCTCTTTCAGTCTAAGGATTTCTTAGAGTGAAGAGCTGGATATTTTGCTTTTCTAATCTTCAGGTTGAACCCCGATATCTGTGTCTGGGTTTTTATCATCTGTGCTACAATATCTCATCTGACGACACAAAGCCATTGTACTGAACAGACAGTGGGGTTGGATGCACGCTTACTATGTGAGTAGTGTTTGTAGATACATGTCTTGGGGAAGGATTCTGAAATACTACTTTCATAGCTTTTAGATCTGTTTAAACATTTATTTTAAATAAGTGATACCCAGAAAACCTGAAACCTGAACTATGATGATCTAGTTAGACAATTAAATGATAGATGCTAATTGGAAGACATATTACTCAAAAATTAGATTTAGCTTCATTAATCATTTGAATATTACATTATCACAAACTTCTCAAAAAAAAAAAAAAGAGCTTTATAAGTGAACGAATCCCCAAGAAAGAAGTCTAGATCATCACAAAAGAAAAGAGTGAGGAAATGAAGACCCAATGAGACGATGCCTTAAGATGGAAGTCTTTACCTTGAAACCCAACTTCACCAAATCATGTCGCTTCAAGGCAGCATGAGTACAGGTCATAGCAATGATTTTGGCTTCTTTTACCAACAGGTATTTAGATCTATCCAGTCCACTGCGAAGCAGTTCCGAGGCTCTGAATTCCTATGGAGTAAACACCAGCAAGAGACAATGTTAGACTAACAGTTCATGTGTACACAACCACAAGCCACCTAATCAGACAGTTCTTGAGATATTGTTAATACAATAAATGTAAACCAAGCCTAATAAACCATAACAAAATAAGCTAAGCCTAATGAGTTATAATTCCTTTTGTTATTTGGTTGCCAGTTGAGTTCAAATAAGAGCTTATATTCAAGCTATAATTTGGATCTTTTTGCTTATAAAGTATTGTATTTACATTATAAAAAAGCGCTGAGTAAATATCAATTATCAACATACCTGCATTATTCAAAGTCCCTCTGAGAAAAGAAAAACTATTTAATATATTCCTACCAAACAGCAAACAACTGGTTATACAAATAACAAAAGACTAAAAAGCCAGCTAAGAGGATGAATTAATCTAGAGATTGGCAACAGCAAGGAAGTCACTGTTACTACTAGAGTAGGAAGGATAAAAAGGAGAAGGGGGTGTCATCATAGCTACCCCACCAGCTGGAACTATAGTAGGCTAACCTAAAAGCAGAGGGAACTGAAGCTGGAAATTCTGAACTATCTCTTTCCACCTCCTACAGCACCTCTCAGGACAAGGCTGGATCTAGCGAAAAGGCTGATCATGAAGGCAGGGCCATTACATCTGCAAGGATTGGAGTGAAGCTCAGCTGTGGCAGAGGAGGGTCAGGTACAACAGTATCAGGGCACCAGACCTGAACATTACACACACCTACTTTAATTTTCTTCCTTAACATTTTGTTTCTCAAATAACTTAGGCATTACTGATTCAGGTGAGGTGCTCTGAATACCCCTCCCTGCACTCTGCAAGAAGGCAGGCAGCTGCTACTATGTACTGAATACATTTTTATCCTATGATGTTTATGTAATAGCACTATAATTTTCAGGTGTAAATCCACCTACCTACTTTTAAGTATTAGTATTTACTAAATACCAACTATGTGCCACATACTAGGAAATGGGATGGAAGCATATTTAGAAAATAAAAGAGATATAAAGTCCCTCTTCTTTGAACCTGGAGAGACAGCCTCTACATGTTCTTACTAAGAAACAAACTCAAAGATGACTGTTCAAAAAACTGCTACAAGGAGTGTTTGTCATGGGGTCCCCAAAAAGGGTATACAACTGGCTCTCAGTCTTCTCTATCTCCTGTAATCATGGTCCCTGCTTCACTTCCATATCAGGATAAAGCATCCTGGCTAATACAAGAACTTTATTTTGTCTGTTGATCACGAGGAACTAAGAAATGGCATGTCTCAAATTCCCATTCAAAGAACTACAGTAGTTTCCTGAGAGGCTGTGATATCAACAGCTCCATTGGCAGAGTGCTTGCCGACTGTGTACACAGCGTGGGGTTCAGCCTCATCGCTGTATGGATTAGCCGTGACGGTACACATCTGCAATTCCACTGCTCAAGAGGTACAGGAGAATCAGAAACATAAGGTAATTTGCAGCTCCACAGAGAATTTGAGATGAAAAAGAAAACCAAATTCTAATGGAAATATTGCTTTTTTAAATAAAAAAGACATAACTCATTTTAATTCTTGCTTATTTCTTAACTAAAACTACCTGGCTGAGTGTGGGAAGGCAGAGGCAGAAAGATTTCTGTGAGTTTAGGCTAACCTGTTTATTTATGTAGAAAGTTTCATGCCAGTCAGGGCCTACAAAGGAAAATCTCTCTCTCTCTCTCTCTCTCTCTCTCTCTCTCTCTCTCTCTCCCTCCCCCCCTCCCCCCCCCCCCCCCCCCCTCCCCCCCCCCCCCCCCTCTCTCTCATACACACACACAGTAAATATTTTCAAAACCTTTTCTTAATCTAACAATTTGGTTTGCAATATCTGACTATTTAATTTGCCTCACTAAAAAGATAAACCACAAACATTTAAAGAAACATTAAAACAAGTTGAGAAGCCTTACTTCAAGCTGAGTGAAGATTTTCTTAATATGCCTGAAGCACCCTTCAGCAATTTCCATATCTTCTTCATAAGATCGCCCTTTAAAGATGGGTTGAGGAGCATTGGCAAAATACTCGTGGAATGGGAAGAATGTGGCGACCTCTGCGGCGTCTAGCGAGGTGCTCCCTGTGTTTTTCACTCTGCTTATGTATTCTTCCCAACGTGACATTACCTGTAGGAAAACTCGAGCTGTACTTTGCTGGCTGGGTTATGAAGCTAGTGAAAACAAACTAAACAGTCTGACTCTAAAGCAGACTACTTTGCAAGGCAGTGTAAGTTTTTGTTTGTTTCACAAAACCCATAAAATCTCATTTTGAATGTGCTCAAGTGGTTTGGGCAAGTTGACCATTCTCTCCTATTTATAAAAATTTTCAGTTATAACATTTCTACAATACACAAACCACACGACTACAATGAGAACAAGTAACATAAAATCAGCACTAGTCTACGATTATATCTTAATTCACTTGGAGTTCTTAGTAATGCAAATGACTTACTGTTTATTCATTTATGTGGTTTCTTATTTCTCAATGGTTTTCATGCTCAGAAAATTATCTTAACAAAATCAGCCTTTTGAAATCAGTAAGTTCTAAGTGATACTTTATTTCTATGTGTTAAAAAGAACAACATGCTTTCCCTTGTTAGTTAATAATAAAATTATGTCTTTTATACTTTGCTATGCCTGGGTAGGTAGGATATTTAGTTACATTATTTAGTGAGGCAGCGCAAGAATGAGAATAGCAAAAAAGAAAGAAAATGATTTCAAATGTAGTAATATAAGCTTTAATTCAGAGTTACTTATAAAGAAAATTGAACCATAAAATATGAAAACACAGGGCCTGGTGAGATGGTTCAGGATAAAGGTGCTTGCTACCAAGCCTTAGCTTGACCTCTGGAGTCCACAATGTGAAAGGAGAGAACCAACCCACAAAGCCATCCCCACACAGACAAAATAAATAAGTAAATGCTAAAACAAAAACAAAACAAAAATCCCCAAACAAGTTGAAGTAATAATATGAACACAGAATGTTCCTAATCGTTTTGGAAATGTCATATATTATAAAACAACAGCAGTAACATTTCAAAAGAAGTCTCCAGAAATCAGGTCACTTTCCACTTGAGATGATTACTATCAAGTCTACCCCTTAAGTCCTACCTGGTACAGGAAGAAATAGCCTGCAGTTTCACAGGTATATGAGGCATCTCCTGGAACCCCCAGACTCTTCTGTAATCGCTTGACTTCTTCTAAAAGTTCTATTCTTCGAGCCAGGACATAATTAACTCTTCCATACCTAGAATTATCAAACAAGGAAGAAGGAAAAGCTGTAATGAAGAAACTGATGAAATCTACCAACAGATTTCAAGAAACATCACAGAAACTATAAATGATTAGAGAGAAAGAAAAAGAAAGCCCAGTTTAACTTATTTAATTATGAATGGTGGATAAGTTAAACTATAAGTGTTATATCTTGGGCCACACTACAGGGAGGTTATTTAAAGTATAACTGAAGATCTGGTACTTACGTTAACAGTCTGAGCAGAGAGAAAAATCAATCAAGCAAGCTATCAATTTTTTTGTAGCTATATCAAAACTTCCATATATGTTATAGTGCATCCTGGAGCAGACCACTAGGCTAGGAACACAGAGTGGACAGACTGGGTACTTTGAACAGCACTGCTCTGCTTAACTATTCTAAAAGCAGAATATTTCAGATGCTTTGAAAAGTAATTTAAAAATGCATTCTGTGTTATCTGTATTTTCTAGTGGACAGTCTGGCACTCAAACCTAGTTGAGTGAGTGAGAGTTTGGGAGTTCCTTGTCCAAAGATACAAGGCAATAAACCTAGTAGAAACAGAATTAGGCCGAGTCTCTACACACTCTTTTCACAACACCTCAGTGTCTGAGGGACGAGTAAGTAGTCTGATCGTGTGACAGCCCTGACAAAGGAGGAGTCCTGTCTCTGAGTTTCTAGGTCTTACAGTGTGCAGAGGCTCACCTGGACCAGCAAGGAACAGGCGCTGCTATATACTTATATTTCCCTTTCCTTCCCTCCTTCCCCATAGTGTTTTAACCCAGGCGGGCAGAAATCTAGTCTCCTCTTTCTATGCCTCCCCAATCACGGGGTCACACGCTACCATCATTACACTAAGGTGCTCTGAAGAATGAAAGGTTGAAAAAAACTCAAGTTGTATGTGGATATGTAACTTTTTTCTGTTTGCTTATCCATAAAATTTTTCTACAGTAGACACTTTGGTCATAGCCCCCCCCCCCAAATAAATAAATAAGTAAATAAGTAAATAAATAAAATAAAAAGGAAAAGAAAATCAAGGAATGATTTTAAAACTAAGTTCCACTGGACTGCAATTTTAAGCATTCTCTTAGTGTTATGTTCACTGAATTCTGAACAATATGTAGTGCGTAAATCATTTTAGTTTTTAAACTTATATAATTAGTACTTTGTGCATGCATGGGTGTAAGGCAAAGGGCGGCTGTGTGGAGTCGGTTCTCCTCCCACCACATGGGCATAGGCATTTGACCAGGCTGGCAGGCTGGCATCTTCAGGTGGGAATCACCTCACACATCATCTGAACTACTCTACTGTACAAATGGCCTTGACGTGAGGAAACACCTATGGGAAGATTTCACAGGGATCACCAAGTGATCCAACCCAAGAATCTAGTGCCTCGTTGACTTACACTGTGTTGTTCTCTCTGTGCAACACTAACATTTTATAAGCTAAGTATTTGGTGAACTCTGAATAGACATAACACAGAGATATAACATGCTTTTGATGTCTATTATCACTTTAGGTCAATGGTCATATTCATCAAACAAAAGATACACTACACCTATTAATTGTGCTTTTTATCTGAATTTCTATATAACTGCAATGAGTTGTTATAATTTCTATATAAGTGAAACAAACAATTACTTGTAGAAAAAGTTAGATTTGCACAATTTTATTCCACTTACAATGAGTAATATTAAATTATTAAATACAGGGATAACCACGAAGCTAAAGTGCACCCTGCCTATACTTTTGGGTCAACCAACATACAGATTAAATAAGTAGGTGACACTAGAATCTTAGGAATCAAGTTTGGATATCCACATATCTTTTCTTGGTATTTTTTTAAGGGAGGAAAATGTTAAAAGTACTTTTGTGTATGTTTCAACGTTCACCTCCATTCTCTTACCTGCTAAAATCTTTCTCTGTCTCCAGCTCTTCTTCTCCATGACCCAGACGCAGGAGGTGCCTCTCATCTATGTCTAAAGCCATGATTTTCTCAAACAGCTGGTTCAGAGCCTGGTCAGTAGGGCAATGGATGACAGTGAGTTTAAACAGAACAAAGACTAGTCTCTAGAAGGGTACGGTAATGTTCAGTTACATTAAGAATCAAAATTCAAACTGAACAAAGCAGGTTTAATATGAGGCCATGTAAAAACTTTTAACAAGATTACATTTAATAATGAATCTTGTATTTGCATTATGTACACTTGGTCAAATGAATAACTTGAAATTATAAAAAACTTTACATCTCTATGTCTAATTTATAAAAAGAGAATATAAGGCACTAGTTAAGGGCTAGTTTCTCCCAGTGGTGACAGTTCTTAAAATAAACAGTGCTGAGTTTCATTTCAATACCAACAGTATTACAAGTGTTGGTGAGGATGGAAAATAACTCAGCAACGCAGAGAAAGGGCAGTGAGACGGCAGGGCATGAGGCGTGCAAGGGCAGATTCGCTATGTGGGCCAGAGAAAGAGCAAGTAAATGTTCAGCTCTCTCAATACAGTGACCAGAGAGCGCTTTCTGCTATAAACTGCTCTGATGAAAACCATTTAGAACCCACTTCTCTCTTCCTCTGAAAAGTTTATGTTAAGGGTTCTCTCAAATCCTAAGACTTTTCTCCAACCTCTGTGGGTAGGGAAAAGTTTTGAATAAAGGCAAAAAAAATTTCAGCAAGGTAAAAGTCTGGTAATTTGGGAAGATACACTAAGTAAAGGCATCATTTACAGCATTAGCCACTGGTCAGCTTCCATCCTCAGTTATCACTAGTCCAACTCAGCCCCTCCAGCTAACATACATATTCAGGCTCCAGAATGTTACATGTAGCCTTTGCTGCCAAAACTGTAGCAGATTCAAGAATGGAAGGCATTACAATTTTTTTTTAATTTAAAATTCCCACTATCTGGCTTTTCATACTGTTCAAATCTCAGAACCCAATCAATTGGACTGAACTCAATCAATTGTACTGAACCCAATCAATTTGACTACATGCTATTTTTTGTTATCCATACTAAGAACTGAGGCAGAAAAATTATATACTGTAAATTCAGAAAAACTTCAAGATTTCCTTTTGAGATAGTAAGTATTGGAGAAGTGCTTAGATGAGGCAGCCAAGTGAAGACCCAGTATACAAAACAGTTAAGTCAAATGAAAAGCCCTCTCTGACAGACACCAAGGTGACTGAATTCCAAAGGACATCAGCCTTAGCAACAAGGGCGTCTTTGGTGTTTCTGCCACAGACCTTCTCCAGCACTGCTATCCAGGCCCATCCTAAGTAGCCCGCACAGTAACAGGTCCTAACAAGGCACAAGACAAAGCTTAGTCAGAAATGCTGTGAGATAAGGCATGACTCACTGTTTGTGCACCTTAAGAGCTTTCTACACTAAACTTTATTAAATAGAAAGAAGAAAAAAGCCCTAGAACTTATTTTATTGCATTTATTCAGGTGGGGAACAAATTAACTCTTTCTTCCCAAATCAATAAGTAAAAAAATTCGGCATACTGTACAAACTACCACTATGTAAAAATTTCAGAACTACTGTAAGTATGCCAGATGAATGAACTATAGTATTACTAAAAGTAAATAAAAATGCAAATCAAACAAACAACAGAATGAATGACAATCCAGAAACTGTAGTTCACTGTAAACCAAAATCTCTAAAGATGCACCAACTGCAGTCACTGGCAGTTAGCTCCCCCAGGTTTAGAGGAAGCAGTTTCACCATGGGTGGGAATCCTCTGTGAGCTGCTGGTCAAAGTTATGCCCCAGCCAATGAAGAATACTATTCTTCACTGTCCTGACCCCTTCAGAAGGATTAACAGAGCACACAACGATCTTTTGTGTAACAGAATCACATGTACCTACTAAGGTATTTAAACAGTCTGGTACTCACACACTTTAGATCTCTGAATCTGAGGAATACTCATTCTATTAAACAAAGAGAAATACTAGCAACAGGGTAATTAATGCTTTCAATCTCAAAATGAAAAGTCCTGAGTATGGGCATGTGCATGCACACATACGCTGAACAGACATACAAACAGACAGACACAGACACAGACACATGGAAAGTCAATTACCTGATTAGAATGAGTGACAATTAAAGTTCTCTGTTCTGGAAAATTGTGGTAAATGTTGGATATGATCTGGACTGCAACATCTGTTTTTCCTGTACCAGGTGGGCCCACAACCTAAGAAAAAAATGATGAACTCATATCAAAGACTAAGTTACTACATTATTAGAAAATAGAAATAAAAACTTGGAAAAAAAAAGAAAAAGAAACTTCACGGGGTGGACTCAGTAATGTAAAAACAGAACAGAGGAACACAACCTTAGAAATGCATACATCTATGGAAGAACACCAAAAAGTATAAATTTTATATCACTGGTCTCTAAGGAGAGAAAAATATATACAGAAAAAAGTGTTTGATTAATGGTTAAAACTGTTAAGTCCCCAAAATCCTGTTCAGAAAAAAAATTCACTTTAAACAAACAAAACAAAAACCAAAAACCAAAACAAACTTAAATAAAATGATGAGAAAGAAGTATCACATTCTTGCAAACTCTCGGACTGTATCAGATTCAGACTAAAAGGCAACAACTGAAACCTAAAAGAAAAAGTTGCACATACTTGGATATTAAACACACTCAATGCAGACCTTTCTCTGTAAAGGGCCAGAGAACAAATACCATTAAAGACTATGCTGGCCAAAAACTGTTGCAAATACTTCTGTGGTTACAGGAGGATAATTGATTTAATTAGATGGCCATATTCTAATATGTGCATCTATCAACACCAAGCTGAGCAGCAACATCTCACGTATACAATGCTGCAATTACTTAAAAACACTCAAAACTCAGCCAGCTTTGCTTACCATTGTCAGTCCAGGCTGCATCCCAGCCCGGATGGCCTCTATCTGTGTATGAGTGAACTGGATTGTATTTCTGCAAAGAGGAGTAAATAAAAGTTTGTTAGATATGTAACAACATTTAGTGAAAACTCAGACAACCATGAGCAGAGAAGCTCAAACAACTACTTGTTCTTATTCCCTGACCCCCAGAGAATAATTTTTACGAACTGCAGTTGTTTCCAACACACTAAGCTTATTGTAGGCCTCATCTGGCCAGCAAAAGTTCTAGCTCCCAAATGAACCGCCCTTGCAGTCCCAGCACCGACCCCGAAGACCATTACACAGGAACTCCATGCTCACATGCCAGTGGTTGTGTAATGCTGACTGTTAAGGTGCCAGAGAACGTTTCTTTTTGAAATGTGACTACAGAATTATCTAGAATTTTTCAGCTACTCAGATAATTGACAGAACTGAAAGAAAAAAGCCCCAACGTTTGAAACAAAAGTATCCCACCCAAAAGAGAATTTAAAAGCAGTTTGTAACTAGGCTAGGTAGTCAAATTACCGTTTGGGCTGGTTGTAAGGATAAGGGCCTCTATTAGGAATAACATGAGGTTCTACAATTAAGGTCTTTGCTTCTTCGGTGTCCTCTTCTTCCCCGTCTGCGTCTTTCCTTTTCTTCCCTTTTCCGCTTCTCACCGGGAAAGTTATTCTACAAGAGCAAAGCCCCCATTCATCTTTAAAATAAGAAATGGTCCAAGCTGAAAAGGGGAGTGGGCATGACCCCCATCCTTAATCAGAAGCTATCAGCCACTTGAATAGGAAATATTAGTTTTTGCCAATGGAGTCTCACTGGGTTTACAAACCTCACTTTAGGGTAGACCCATGCCCAGCAGTAGATGGCGCCCACAAAATGAATTCAATGGTATATCTGGAGTTTTTTTTTTTTTTTTTAACATTTTAAATCTTACTGGTCTTTTGCTCATATATTATGGTTCCAATTTTGTGTTTATATGGTGTGTCTGCACATGTTTTTCATGCTTTTCTTCTTCTTTTTAATATCTGTTTGTTTTATCCCCTACCCTCCTTGGCTGGTTTGCTTTCTATAGAGAAAGAAGGCATTGGGTTGGAGGGGGAGGAGATGGAGAGGTTCTGGGAGTAGATGGAAGAACGGAACTGTGATCAGAATACAGTGTACGAAAAAATTTATTTTCAATAAAAAAGAAATAACTACTATCTTGTGCATGACATTGTATGGAGAATAAAAAGATGTATAAGAAAAATTTGTGATTTACTTCTACATAAACTATAATAAAATAAAGGCAGATTTATAATTATTAAAATTGGAGTTAAGCCTTCTGTTTGGGGAAAAAGTCATCCAATAATGGACAAATCAAAGAAACACTAAATACTTGTCATATGCACTGTAAAGTGCATTGGTGTTCACGTATTCTAAAGACTTAAGAAGACTGGTTTAAAGAACAGAGACTCTCAGAGATTCACAGCCAGAAAGAAAAGACTTCCCAGAAAACAGAAGTAACAGCAAAGGCCAAATACAAACGGCCAAGCACTGCCAGAGCACAGAATACAACACAAAAAAGGAAGGACAGATAGACTGGAGTCTTGTTATAGCGGCTCTGAAACACCAGGCTTAAGACCAGAGGTTCTTAGTCTGGAGTCAGAGGCCAAAGCTTTCAGTGAATTTCCTAAATTAAACCAAAAAAAAAAAAAAAAAAAAGAAGAAAAGAAAAAGAAAATTCCTCTATGTGTACTTTTCCCGTTCTTGCAGTACAGACAGAGGCAAAGGTTGCTGAGAACTAAAGCGGAGAAGGAGTCACCTTACGAGTAAGCAGCAGACTCACTTCTCCAGTGAGGGAGTGAACGGCTCTATGTAGGAAAAGGCATCGGAGATTTCAAGGGCAGAGGCAGGAAATACAGCACCAGCAAGACTGAAGGGCCTAGAGAAGCAGTCATCAAGAGGGACACAGTGTTCCTAACAGAATCTATTATATACAGCAAGAGTTATGAGCATAAACAGATAAAAAAATAAAAATGGGAGACAAGAGAAATGTTTCTGTAATTAACAGAAGTGAGGGATGAAAAGAGGAAAACGAGGTATGGGTATTATGAAAACTATGTTGTAAGTATGTTGAATTATTATTTGTATTTAATAGGTATGTGGAAGTTGTGTGCTCTGGTTCCCAGCTAATGAAGCAGGATCTGAACTGAAAATGCAGGTATCATTGTGTAGTCTCTGATGTTTACGAACATGCTCCGGCAGCTGCCAATGGCTCCAAGCAGCTCACTCGATTTCTACTCAACAGCTACAGCCCTATTTGACATTAATATAACTCTAGTTTGAATACATATTGAAAATCTCTCATTTAAAAACATAAAATTGAAAATGTTTCAAAATCTTAAACATTTGGGATACTCGGACAATCCTCCAAAGTTTCGAATTCCGGAACATTCTGACTTTTAGACTTTCAGATTAGGAATGTTCAATTGGTGATGTCTATGGAAATATTTCAAAATCTGAAAAAGCTCCAAACATAAAATATTTCCTGCCTCAAACATTTTAAATAAAGGATATTCAATCTGTATTTAAAATCTGCAAAAGGCAGGCAGAGTTAAAAGAAAAGTTTGGCTTCTTAGAATCAAAATAAAGCTCAACATCACATGCCTGTATGGTAGCAGTTAAGACACACACTAGCCTATGTGTGAGATGTACAGACATGTGTCTTTAGTCAGCTACTATATTTATATAGTTCTTTCCAAATCAAAGACATTGATTTCTTTTGAGACATGAAGCTACTTTTAATGTGGTCTTAAAATAGCTTCTGTACTGAGTCAGGAATAGATTCAAATATAATAGTCTTATCCCAGTGATTATTACAGCAAATGTAAGGACTGCCAAAATGAAATCCAGACACAATGCTCCAAACTCACTGAGTCAACAGTGCTGATGCTAGCACAGATGGACCAGAGAATGGCTGCCAAAGCATACCCATACCTGAAAGGGGGTGTTTGTAGAGCTGGGTCGTTCACAGTCACTTTGACATTATGACCAGGAAAGCTCGCTTTTAAATGTTCAATGGAGAGAAAGGTATCATTGAAATCCAAGGTAGCAATCTGATTGGGCATTTTTGAATAATGGGCACTACTTGGGTCCCCATAACCTAAAATGATGTCATGCAGCCAGTCCGGTACCACGCAGTCGGTATTCATCAGATTCCGAATAGTCTCCAACACAGCCTGCCAGTAGGAGGACAGAAAGCTTCGTGTCAGTTGACATCTCAAACATTTGCACTCCCCTGGAATGCAGAGCTGACGGCACCAATCCGGAATGCCCATGTGTTTCAAGGCAAGCAGCTATTTTCTGCTGACAGGTGCTTGGCAAGACTGAACCAACAGCTATATTTTCAGCTGATACCATACACTGAGTTAAACAAAAGAACTAAGTTAGCAAGAACAGTTTATCCACTAAGAATTCGTTTAGATAGAATGACATAAATGGGTTTGCCACTTGACTCTTCTTGAGCATGATGAAAATAAGATTTATGTCAACCCAATACAAGAAAAAAAAAAAAAGAAAGAAAATTACAGAAGAGGGCCTTAAAAGCAAATGATTCCTAATAAATTTGAGGTTTTCCCTCTCAATAGTATATATCTCTTCCACTGGTGAAATGCAGAAATACTTATAAAATCAGCATGGAGAGAAATAAAAAAACTGGCAATAATAAAAATGACAAATAAATTGAAGAATTAAAGAACTGGTACTAAGCTAAGCAGTGGTGGTGCAAGTCTTTAATCCTGGCACTAGGGAGGCAGAGACCTGTCTCAAAAAACAAAACAAACACAAACAAGAACCGGGACTACAATTAAAGGGTACTACAGGAGTTAGCATATACACTGTCAAAACAAATTAACAGAGCCAAGAACATTTTTTTAGACTATCCAAAAACCATTCTGATAAACATGGAAATTAGGAGGCGAGGCCTAATTTCAAAGTACATAGTAACCAAATAAAGTTTTTTTTAAAACTCAGGGACCTGGCACAGTTTAAATATGGCATGGGTGAGTAATGGACAGACAGATCATTGAGTACATTCATACAACACTGATGAATGAGATGATAACTCTGCCATCTAAGAAAATTGTAAATGCAGTAGAGATGAAGGAAGACATGGACTACGACAAGTAGCAGAATGTGACAACAGTAAAGAATCCTACACACTACAAAGGAAATATACTACAGATGAGAGATGGATGCTGGGGAGATGGGCTTGATACCAGGAAAAGCTTCAAGAAAAAAGTACCATTTTAATTTAGTGCAACAGATCATTTCTGATTGACTTCATCATTAATGGAAAGTTACAGAAATGTTTTAAGCAGCAGGATATAAAGTATCAGTGTTCTAGAGAATTAGGAAATACACATAACAGAATTATGAAGGGACTAGGGCACGGTGGCCATTCCAATGGTCCAGGTAAGAAGTGGAAGACCCAGATTAGAACAGGCTGCACTCACTGGAAAGCAAATAAAGCAAAGAACCAAATGAGGGATTCTATGCCAGTACACATACAGTAAACATACCACAAAGGCAGGTCATGGTCCCCTTGTTTACATCAGGACCTGAATGCTTCTTTTAACCTCCTTTTAGGAAAATCACGCTGGATTCCCATCAGCAATGGATGAGTGTTCCCCTTACTCCAAATCCTCTCCAGCAAAGGCTATCATTGGTGTTTTTGATCTTAGCCATTCTGAGAAGTATAAGATGGTACCTCAGAGCTGTTTTGATTTTCATGTCCCTGATGGCTAAGGATGTTGAACATTTCCTTAAGTATCATTTGGCCATTTGAGATTCTTCTGTTGAGAATTCTCTGTTTAGTTCTGTACCCCATTTTTTAATTGGGTTATTTAGAATTTTAATGTCTAATTTCTTGAGTTCTTTATATATTTTGGAGATCAGTCCTTTGATTTGGGATTGGTGAAGATCTTTTCCTATTCAATAGGCTGTATTTTTGTCTTACTGACTGTATCCTTTGCTTTATAGAAGCTTCTCAGTTTCAGGAGGTCCCATTTATTTATTGTTGCTCTCAGTGTCTGTGCTACTGGGGTTATATTTAGAAAGTAGTCTCCTGTGCCCATGCATTGAAGACTACTTCCTAGTTTCTCTTCTATCAGGTTCAGTGTGGTCGGATTTATACTGAGGTTTTTAATCCATTTGGACTTGAGGTTTGTGCATGGCGATAGATATGAATCTATCTAGTGGGAATGCAAACTTGTACAACCACTTTGGAAATCAGTATGGTGGTTTCTCAGAAAATTGGGAATCAACCTACCTCAGGATCCAGCAATACCATTCTTGGGCACATACTCAAAAGATGCTCAATCATACTACAAAAGCATTTGTTCAACTACGTTCATAACAACATTATTTGTAATAGCCAAAACCTTGACACAACCTAGATACCCCTCAACTGAAGAATGAATAAAGAAATGTGGCACATTTACACATTAGAGAGTACTACTCAGCGGTAAAAAACAATGACATCTTGAATTTGCATGCAAATGAATGGAATTAGAAAACCCTATCCTGAGTGAAGTAATGCAGACCTAAAAAGATGAATATGGTATATACTCACTCATAAATGAATACTAGCTATAAACAAAGGACATTGAGCCTATAGTTCAAGATCCTAGAGAAGCTAAATAATAAGATGAACCCAAAGAAAAACATATATCCACCTAGAAATTGGAAACAGACAAGATGGCCTGACAAAATTGGGAGCATGGGGGTGGGGGAGAAGTGAGGGTGAAAGGGGAAGAGGGGGGAAGAAGGGGAGTGTTGAGGAGAACTTAAGGGAATGGGATAGTCGAGATGGAGGAAGGACAGAGATGAGAGCAAGGAAAGAGATATCTTGATTGAGGGAACCATTATACGGTTAGCAGAAGCCTGGCTCTAAAGAAATTCCCAGGAATCCACAAGGATGACCCCAGCAATAGGGGAGAGGGTGCCAGATCTTGATTTGCCCTGTAGTCAGACTGATGAATATCTTAAATATCATCATAGAAACTTCATCCAGCAATTGATGAAAACAGAGGCAGAGACCTGCATTGGAGCACTGAACTGAGCTCCCAAAGTCCAGTTGAAGAGTGGGAGAAATGAGAATATGAACAAAGAGATAAAGACCATGATGGGTTCACCCACTGAAACAGTCTACCTGAGCTAATGGGAGCTTACCAACTCTAGCTGGACAGGGAAGGAACAAGCATAGGACCAAACTAGTCCCTCTGAATGTGGCTGACAGCTGCACTGCTGGGGCAGACTGAGGGGCCACTGGCAGAGGCACAAGGATTTATCCCTACTGCATGTACTGGCTTTTTGGGAACTTCTTCTTTTTGGATGGATACCTTGCTCAGCTTAGATATAGTAGGGAAGGCCTTGGACCTTCTACAAAACAATGTGCCTTACCCTCTCTGAGGAGTGGATGGGGCTGGGGTGGGAGGGTATGTGGAGGAAATGGGAGGAGGGGAGAGAGTGGGAACTTGGATTGGTATTTTTTAAAAAAATCTAATAAATTAAAAAAAATCATGTTGGGCACCTGCTAAACTTTCATTGTAATTACTTATATTTCTTACTTTCTTGATTGGTAGTTAAGGTCTCAACCATTTTTTATTTTATTTTATTTTTTTTTTTGGTTTGAGACAGGGTTTCTTTGTGGCTTTGGAGCCTGTCCTGGCACTAGCTCTGTAGACCAGGCTGGTCTCGAACTCACAGAGATCCGCCTGCCTCTGCCTCCCAAGTGCTGGGATTAAAGGCGTGCGCCACCATCGCCCGGCATTCAACCATGTTTATTCATCTCTACAACTCCCATATAACTAATCACAACCTCAGACACACAAAAGACATTAAAAAGAATGGCAAATAAAAACTATTTTGTAGATTTCAGTCATGTGACTGAGCTTCCCTTACTGAAAAGTGAGACTGTCCTAGGTACTGTACAACCTGGAAAGAAACCTCTCAAGAGATACTTAACTGAGTTGCTTGTGTGGAGATGAATTATGTTTATAATTTTATAAATATACCTAAGGAAAATCATCTACTGTGAAACCATGTAAAGTCATGGGTTATTTAAAGAACAGGGTGTGTGATTAGTGTGGCTACAGTAAAGTAAGTAAGGAGATGGAGACATGGTAGGGGAAGTCATGGGCAAATGATGATGTAACAACAGTGTCTTGGATTATTAAAAACTCTTCAATGTGATGAGAAACCATTAAAGAATGTAAAACAGGGGCACCAAAATATAACTGACATTTGGAAAGAAGGGCAGAGAGTCTATGGAGAGAGAGTAGAGGGGAAGAGAAGCAGGGATGTGGAATGAGGGTGTCTACATACGGCATCGCCAGAGGTGGGAAGCCACTCAGCACTGAAGGATTGTTTGTGGAGCAGGAGGAAAGGAAGCGAGGGAATCCCACTGCATTTGTCTTCAGAGAAAGAAGAATGGAGGATAAATTTCTGCGTTTGAGAGCTCATGTATTTTCTTATACACAGCGACAGTGTGGGAATGCAAGAGAGTGACAGGACTGTGTCAGCAATGAGGCTTGGGGAAAAGAGGAAGGAAAGTCACTCTGCAAAAACTGGAAGTTACCAATATTAACACAACTTTAAAGAACAGTGTTGCTTACAGTCCCTCCTAGAGACTTACACATGAGCACAGAAAAAGTATTTTCAGATCTTCCTTTACTAAAATTCTCCATCTAAACCATGAAAGCAAAAATTAGGAACCCCCAGGTCTTCCTGTTCCTAGTGTCAAAACACTGTATCAGAGCATCATTCATCACTTTTGTCCGCATCTGTATTCTAAAGACACCTGGGAGTACACCTACTTTGGATCCACTAAATGAATGAACAGTCTTCCTCCTCATTCTGGGCCTAAACTGAGCACCTAATATAAAAAAGCAAGAAAGGAACTGACTTTCAGGAGAAAACCTGACTTCATTTATAAATTTCCAATTTCCTTAAAGCCAAAGCAGATTTAGCAAATGGATTTCCTTAAATGTCACATCTAATCAATATGCTATGAATTTAAGAATGCTCACAAAATTAAACAGTTAATGTTGTCTTTAAACTCCCTTACCCAGTATGCATGTTTCTATTTTAGGATTTCATTATTAGGATATAAGGGCATTTAGGTACAGAATCAAACTTACCTTAAAGTTATTCTCTTTCGGTTTCCTCCTCATTATGACATTGAAAGTGTCATACACATCTTCGGCTCCATTTTGTATAGTATTGGTCATATCCTGTTGATACTGGTTGGGATCCAAAAACACTCGAAATGTCCTTGACTCACCTCTAAGATTGGGTCTGGGTTCAGGTCCTAGATATTGTTAAAGACTTTGTTAAATGAAATATGTATTTTTCAACTATCAAAGAAAGTTAAAAGTATTTCTCTTATAGAAATGATAAGCCATTAAACTTATCTCCAGTATCCCCCCACGACTAAATTTCCCTCTACTTAGACAATTTAGATTCAAAATTAAAAGCATATTCTCCTTTTTCTAAATTTTTATCATTTCTTACAACTCATGTTGTCCAGAGGTCAGAGGGATTACAATTGTGTGCTACCATGCCTGGCCTACTTAGAAATATTAAAAACCGTATACTTTCTTCCGTATACTTTCTTTCCATTATCTAATATAGAAACTTAAAAAGGCAACTCAGTTGCACATACTACTTGTGCACATTTATAAAGTACAATGGAAAATTCAATACATTTAACACAGTTTTTTGTTTGCCCTTTTTTTTTTTTTCCCCCCACGCTGGGGACTGAACCTAGGGAATACACAGCACCTGTTAGGCAAGAGCCCCATCACCCATTACCTACTCTACAACTATGAAGTAGGCACTTCAATACAATCTTTTGTGTTTACTACATAAAGCAACTAAAAGTTTACTAAGAAAGACAGCACAGAAGTGTATCACTCTAGACATTCTCTCGAATGAAATAGATCACTGTACCATCTTCGATGACTCGCCCTTTGTCATCCAGCATGCCCTGGATTTCACAGCCTCTGACGTATACCAAGCCAACCTGCTCAATAAAAGGTCTCCTCCTGTCAAACTTAGTACCATAGGGCTTTGTGGGACGCACAGTGATTAAAAAGCATACGTCGTGTTTGCGGAGACCTAGTGAAACACAAAGGCATTTTGGCATATTAGAATTACATTGCTTCTGATCTTTCATTGGCAAATTCTTAACCTTTTTGAAGGAGAGAAAAAACATTAAAGAAGTGACCAATAAAGGCATTTTTGGATTATAATATGATTATGTGTTTCCTACAGTTTTTAATATTAAATATTTCATAGCAGTAATTAAAAGGAAGATCTTTTTATATTAAAATTAGAAACTTCTGTGTCATGAATTAATTACTGAGTAAGACTTCCAAGTCATGTTACAGATCCAAAATTGGATGTTCATCATCATCCTTATTTTTAATTCTTATTAAGTAACCAAAAATATGGCTGGAATATAATTCATCTGTATCATAGTCATTAAATTTCTACCATCAGTTTCAGCTATCCATCATTGTCATTCCAAACAGCCTAAGTGCACTATCCTAAAACAGGTTAACTCAAGAATAACGCATCCAAGCACAGGAGTGCTTTAATCCACAGATATCACACACAGAAGATGGCTCAACACACAGTTTCAGAGAGCAAACAGAATCTTTCTAAGTGAATGTCAAGAGAGGAGAGATTGGGGTCAAAGTCCGGGGTCTCCACTGGCTTCCCAGCTCCACCAATAACACTGACACAGGAAGAAAAGGGGCATCAAAGTGTTACAGCTCACAACATGGAATGCCACATCACTTCATCTTTGTTTCTTTTCTGACCTATTATTTTTAGCCATTGAATGACAAAAATGAAAATGTACATAGTCAGTCTACTTATAATCTTGGGAAAAAGATATACAACTAGATTAAGACATCAATGTGAATTAATGGCTAATAGGATTGGAAGCATCATGGCTTCTTTTTGTAGAGTTTGGGTGTAAGCAAAGCTAAAAATAAATCTCTAAGGGCAAATAGACGCAAAGGGATTGAGGAGGCAATGAGAACTACAAGGAAGTGTTCTGCTGAGTTATGCGGCTACATTACCTCGAGTCTGTACAACTCAAACATCTAGGTTTTAGAGACAAAGAAGAGGCCCTGGGAAGCCCCATCAAAGTAGGAGTCACTTTCTGACATCAACAGCGATGGTTGACTGAGTATCCCTCCAAAATCAGAACATTACAGCAGCAGACACCTTAAATTTACACTTAAAAAGTCTGTACTACCATGAGCTCACCTTTCTTCTCAAGCATTTGTAACCATCCTACCTGTTTGTTTTTAGAAGCAAAATCTAATATCCAGTTTCTATATGGGGTAATAATGAAGATAAGGTTCCAAACTTCAAATCTTGAGGGAAGGGAGTTCTAATTTTTTGTGGAAACATTTCAAACCTATTCTGTATGTAAGACAATATTCAAGACAGTCCTCCCCTCATTTTGTGCTCGCATGTTGGACCAATATAAGGGCTGAATGTGGGCCCAGCCTTACAGAAGAGTACTGCTCTTCCCACTACGTGCCAGAGTGTGGTTCATGCATCCCTAAATACTCCACAGCACCCTGCCTTGTCCACCAATATCCAACCATTCTATTTCTCAGTCTACCACAGGTCTATGGTAAAGGAGGGTGTGAGGGGAAGAAAAAGCAAAGTCACGGGCTGGGGACTAAGTGAGTGAAAGCAAATAAGAAAGACATTTTTCTTTTTAAGTTTTCTTCAGGTACTCCAGGTAGTAGTCCTCAGAACAAAGGAGAAAGGGCTTTGTCGGGAGAGCATTTTTACTTCCCCAACTTTTTACAAGGCCGACCTGTCATTTCTCATCTGTAAACTCCTGTAATGGGTCTTTAAAAATTCCCAGCCATTACTATTTCTGAGAGTGCCAATAAGTCACTTATTTTATTGCCCAATGTGTAAAATAGTGTGAGATACTTAGCACCTTAAGCTTCAGTGGGTAATAACTGCAAGACCCTGTCCAGAAACTAATGAATTCTCAAGGTACAGTAACCATAAAGGTGCACCATGTTCTAGATATATAATGGAACAGACTGGAACTCACAGAAAGATACAGGACTCAAAAAAATCTGTCACAAATGATACCCAGTAAAGCAGCCATTTGTCAAACATTTGGCCAACTGCATTGCTAGACTCCTTCAGAAGAATCCCCTTATAAGTCTAACATATGCTCCCCGTGGTTAGCGCCATGCTGGGAGCTATAATTTCTGGAAACTGATCCATTATGGCACTATCCCTTTCCTTCTGGCATCTGAAGAAGGTAGCAGGAGATTAAACCTACTGGCTGCTATTTCTTACCACAGCACAGCAAGTGGGAGCCCTCAGACAGCTGGGGTTGGGCAGGCAGGGAGGGGGTGGGGGGATGATACAAAAGGGCCCACCACCTGGCGGTTCAGGGGCCGCTTCTTACACAGGTGTTAGCAAAGTTTTAACACTTTTTCACTTAATATTTTTGAACATAGCTTCCCCCAAAGCTAATTATGGAACACAACTTCCATTGCCAAAACTTTATATACTTTAAAAAAAATTAGGAACATAAATAGTTTACTTTCTTGTCAATTATCACACAATCTCAAGTAACTCTAGTTTCACTGAGTCTTTATCCATCTTTCTTCTTCTGGTAAAATAGTTTCCTTAGGATCCTCACTCCATGTCTCCTCAGCAGATCCCTCCTCCGACCTGCAGTCTCCATGAGGTGTCTGCTTTCATCTTTTCAAAGTATCACTGTCTCTACTTATTCTACAAATGTGTGTGAGTTATATCTGAGTCTCCTTTAGGACACATTAATGCTTTTATATTGACTCTAAAAATCCAGAAAACATTATACTAAATTTATAATTTCCTCTCAGTTTGCTTTGCAAACTGCAATCTTTAGAACCCTTTGACAGTTATGATTTTGTTATTTAAACATTTATATACTTAAAATACTCTTATATGATTCTTAGTATTTTTACTAATTACAAAGATAACTAGAGTACTTTATAATAAATTTTATGAGCAAAGTTGAATAAAATTTTAAAAGGACAACATTTAGTAATAGTCTGCAATGCTTCTAAATCAGGGGTTCTCAACATGTGGGCCAGGACCCCTTTTTTGGGGTCACATATAAGATATTTACATGACAATTCATAACAGTAGAAAAACTACGGTTATGAAGTAGTAACAAAGTAATTTTATGGTTGGGGGTCAGCACAACATGAGGAACTACTAAAGGGTCACAGCTTTAGGAAGATCGCAAGTCCCTGTTCTAAACGGGAAACTGGAAAGGAAAGAGGTGAGAGGTACCAAATTACCTTCCCATTCATCCTTGATGTGATCTCTGACATTCAGATTGATGGTGACATCTGCACGGACTCGGGTCGGCCAGTTTTCACCAATGTTGGGTTTGGCAACCTCAACGACAGTAAAAGCCACAATGGGCTGAGCCATTCGTGCCCAACCACCAAATACTACACCACCATACTCAGACTGCCTGAAAAGCCAAAGCAGTGGATGATTACACAAACAGGAACTTTACAACCTGATACAAGTAAAACTTGGGGGATACATGCTCAGCTCACGGTCAAGTGCTAGCTAGCACTGGTTCCCCAGGGTAGGGGCTCTTTCTTCTTAGAGAATGAACAGTATTCTATACTTCTGTACTGTATATATAGCCACACACTTCCTTTACTCCTTCATCTCCACATAGACACAGACTGTTTCCCTATCTTGCTGTTGACAATAGTGCTGCTAAGCGCATGAAGAACATGCATTTCTTCAAGACGGTGATTTTATTTTCTATTACTGGGGAATGTCCATACAGAATTCTATAATGACTGTATCATTATAGTCCCAAGAACATTACATAAGCTTTCATTTTCTTAATCTTGCCAATAGCTATCTTCCTTCTTAACAAGGATGAGTGCCTGGAAGTCCATTTCCTGCAGAGTAGAGGCCTGAGTGCTGCTGGTTTATAGCCGTTGACCACCTTTATATCTTTATTACAATCATCCACTTAGGATGTCTGCCAATTTTTCAACTTAAATTTTTTGTGTGTCTATGTTCTTATACTTCTGATATAAATCCTTAATTAGATATGAGTTGCAGGTATTTCTTCACACATCATAGATTTCCTTCTCATTTTCCTTTTTTTTTTTTTTTTGGACAGAGACTTGTTACTTTAATGCTTTTCTACTCACTATTGCTATATCTTTGTGTTTGCTTCCTCTGTTTTGGATGTTATAATCCAAGCCAAAAAACAAAAGCAAAAGTAAAAATATTAAGAGCAATGTTATGGAAATCATTTGTTTTCTTCCAGATATTTCGTGGTCTCAAGAGTTAGGCTTAATTTGTTTGAGTTCATGTTAATGAGGCAATGATCTGATTTCTTCTGGGTTCTGCATGCAGATCTAGCTTTCCTCTATTGAAGACACTCTTCCTCCTTGACTGTATATTCTCAGCACAAGTGTCACATATGCAGAGTTTTATTCTTGGCTTTCCACTGTTATCTATTTGTATATGATCCTATTTTTTGGTGTTATTTGTTTGTTTTCTTTTATTTTTTTGAGACAGGTTTTCCCTGCATAACAGCTCTGGTTGCTCTGGAACTCAATCTATAGATCAGGATGGTCTTGAACTCAAGATCCATTTGCCTCTGTCTCCAAGGGCTGGGCTTAAACGTGTGGGCCACAACTGGACTATGTCCCCACCCCTTTTTAGGTCTACTGCGCACTATTTTGATCACAGAAGTTTCGTAATATATTTGAAATCAGGAAATGCAATGCCTCTGCTTTCACTGTTCTGGATAGAAACTGCTTCAGCTACTCTGTCTTTTTTCCCTATTGGAAATCTCTTAAGGCTTTTGTTCGTCTGGTGTCTCTTTCATTTCTAAAGGACAGTTCTTCTTAGGTTTACTTGATCCTTTCCTCTCTTCAAATAATTTCAACTATTAACATTTTATCTTTTGTTCTTTACATTCTTATATAATGCCTAAAATATATTTATTTATTTTAATTTCATTTTACATTCCAAACACAGTTTTTTTTCCCATCCCTCATCCTACCCTTCCCCCTTACCTCCAGGAAACTATTATTTAAAAACTTAAAAATGTGGAAGAATCTTCACTGGGATATACTACTTTATGTCACTTAGAAGTATCTATCTACTCACTTAAAAAAGATCAGAGGGGAAGTTGAGTTAATTGCTAACAACCAGCAGCAATTCCCAAATACTCATTCCTATCTCTGTTACTTTAAAGTGCATTCAGAACTAACTTTACATTAGATGGTGCATTTGGAACATAAACTAAGGCAGCATTTTAAAACATACATTTAATATTAATTATAAAAATGATATTAAATTACATCTACTATGAAGATTATGTGCTGTAACTAAACCTATACTTTATTTTTTACTATACAACTTTATAACATTAGAGAAAAATCTAAGAATAAAAGTTGTGCAATGGCCAGCACTGAGACAGCTCTTGAAGGCATGACAGTGTACTTAAAACCTTATAAAAGAGTCTCTGCCACTTTTTACCCCATGACACTTAATACTGCCTTGTGGAACTCATTTACTGTAAATGTACAAATAAGAGTTTTAGTAAATGTACACGATGTGCATCTACCATCACAATCCAACTTTAGAACATTTGTATCGCCCCTGAATGCTTTTGTCCAACAGCAGTTAGTCTCTGTACACCCCAGGCAACCACTAATCCGGGTCCTTATTTCTTACAGAACTGAAACTTGAAGCATAAAAAGGACAGACTTCTGCCACTTGGAAGCACATTACCTTTTACTGCTGTCCACATGGAAACGTGACCTAACACGTGTACTGTGTAATAGTGCCTGGGTTTCTCTCCCCCACCCTCACAGTGTGACCGGCCCTTGCAGCTATTTCTTCATGGGCACCACTGACAAAACTTTAGAACGATTTATTATTTCAAATGGGAACAAACTAACTCCAAAAGCAACATTTTCTTTCTTATATCAAAAGATGAGTAATTTTAAAAGATCCTCTATTATTAGAGAATAAAAACCATGAGTAATTGTTTGTTTTCTTTGTGCATTTGATATTTAAATTAAATGTGCAAGTGAATTCTATTTACTTAAATGCTAGTTAATAAATCCCTATTTTGCAAAATGGCCAAAATTAGGCTCCGAATCTAGGCATATAAATGCAAGGTAACCATAAATTGTAAAGGAATTTCTGCATCAAGTGTCCCCACAGGGTCTGAACAATGGGCAATAATTTCAGCAAAGCTGTGGGCAGGGAAGAGCAGCCAGTGGATATACAAATTTCATAATCCTAGCCTACTTACTGACTCAACTGATTATTAAGTCAAAAATACTTGTGTTAGGTTTTATAGTCTTATCCAGAATAACTTCTCACATAATAATTAAAAAACTAGAACTGTGTATAAAATAAAATATGGATGTGAAAAAATAGATCATAATCACAGTGCCTGTGGCCACTTTCTATGGTGAGGAAAAGGGAGAAGGCTGGAAGATACCTAAGGAGGTTCACAGTCCAGCAACCATTAAGTTTTCCACACAAAGTCAGCAACACTGCATGTGTGTACCTACTGTGCCTGAAAGGTAATGAAGATTCACTTCATGACTCAATTTTATTAATAAGCAAAAACATACTTTTAATATATGTGATTTATAACCATTGACTATAAACAGTGAAGGAATACCCCAAATCTCTAGGGTAAAATTCCAAAACTAACCTTCACCAATCTCATAATGCAATGCAACGCTGTCTACCACGGCTGGAACAAAGGCTTTTCTTAAAGAAACTCTCCAGATAAAGTCAAAGATAGAAACAGAAGAAATCCCCGTGTAAATAGACCTGTGGGTGAACCCTACCAGGTTAATTCCAACGTGCTTCTCAGAATGTTCTCAAACACTTCCTCTGGGCACCGACTCACACTTCCCACTACAGTCTGGGAGCAACTGTGGAAGAGGAAATCTCCTTTCCTGTAAACTCCACCCAAGACTAAGAGTGTCTCTGCCCTGTACAGGACTGCTGGCCAGTACACACCCTCCCCTCTTTACCCTGCTACTACCCATCTAAGCGAATCTTGTCTACACTCCTCCCCCTCCCTAACTAAAATGACCTCTCCTCCCTTCTCCCCAGTTCTCCAGCCATACCTCCAGGTGCTTAGACACATAGTTCACATTTTAATACCTCAGAAGTAAATTCACATTTTAAAAATTCTCAATTCGTGATTATCTTTGACAGGTAACTTCATATTACTAAACGCACTGATTTTCTTAACACGGCGTATCATTTTGCTGTAGACATTTCTTCATTATAAATGGCATCAATTTACTGACCATGGCTTCATTCTGCTGACACTGTCCTCGATGTCTTGTCTAATTTCGTAAGTCGACTCCAAGCGGAAGAGATTAAAGTTCCTCAGGAGGTAGTCATGTAGAGTTAGAAACTGCAAATTCAATTTGGGGAGAGCAAGACAGCCTGAAAAAGAAAACATCATTGGTGATCATTATTCTTTGAATCAGCCATCTGATCTAAACACAAAAACCATACCAGCTACTAGGGAAGCAGCTGCTGATGACGTGAAACACAGGCATGTCCTCACACTTCCATCTGCGCAGACACTAAGGCTAGACTAGCACAGGCTGCCTTTTGAAAACTGAAGGCACAGGTACAACTATTCATAAGAGTAATCTACATCAGTATTTCACACACAAACTGTGCTTCTTAAATGTTCGCTGAGACACAACACTAGAAAGCTCCTTCCCCTTCAAGTCCTGAAGTGTGTAACATTAGCATAAACTCACAATGTGATAGGTTACTATGCAAATTTAATTATGATGATGTCACTTTGCCTAAAGAGAACCCCGAGCATTCCTTTGGGTAGACTTTAAGGGTCAAGGCGCTGTCTATGTGTTATTCCATCCCTTCTCTTCTCTGTCAGTGAATGAAGTCTTACCCTTATTTAGAGATCAAGTACTCCACAGCATTATCAAAGTAATCCTTAAAGCCACAATACATTTAACATACAAATCACGTTTTTGAAATCATTATTTACAGTACAAACAGTAATAAAAGAACTGAAAGAAATGATGTGCAAAATACTCATATCGTTTTTATTAGTAGATACTGACTTGCAATCTGACTCAGCATCTCTCTCTTAGGCACAGGTTGAAAGAAAGGTGTCTCATTTAAAACAAAACAAAAACAAAAGTTAACACCTTGTAACCTCCATTGAATTAAAAATGGCTACACAGAAGGGAATAGGTTCCTTTGAGCATCCTTGTCTATATGTGTGGCACCTTGCTCTCATCTGGTCTCCTGGCTCTGTCCCCCTAGTAGCCCTTCCCTAATTAGTCCAGCCTCTACTTTATTATTAAATGGATTCCTGTTTTAGAGTATTTGTATACTGTGTGAAGGTGCTTTTCTGTGATTAATATAATAAAAAGCCAATAGGTAGCCAGGAGGTATAGGCAGGATTTCTGGAGAAAAAAATGGAGGAGAATATGGGTGTGTAAGAGATGCCAGGAGACACAGAGAGGAAATAGGAGGTGCAAGATGGAAGAGAAGTAACACCACATGATGGAACACAGATTAATATAAAAGGGTTAATTTAAGTTATAAGAGCTAGTTAGGAACAAACCTAAGCTACAGGTTGAACTTTCATATTAAGTCTCCATGTCATTGTTTGGAAGCTGGCCTGTTACATATGGTGTCCAATGTGAAGGCATGTATTTCCAAATAGGACCTGAGAATGCTTAAAAAGTTCCCAACACACAAACAAGGAACCAGATAAGGATTCCTAGTCCCAGTCTCTCAGGCTACTTGCAATACATAGAGACACGGCTCTCCACTTCTGCCTATGGGTTGGAGTCAGCCCCCAGAGCAATGTGCTAAGCTGAGCCATGTGGCAAGTGACATGACAGTTTAAGATTTGTCTCATGTGGTCAGAGAATGCTACAGATGCTTAGTAAAGCCAGGTCCAGACACAAAAAAAACCTCTATAAAAGTACAGTATGTTTAAACATGCTTAGAAGCTGAAGAAAGAAAATGGATATAGACAGTTATAGAAAAAAATAGTTCAAAAATAATAAAGTCTTTAAAGAGAGAGTAAAATAATGTATTTTAAAAAGCTACATAAAGATGGGAAATTGGGCATCTGGATCCTGTATGGTGTTTTGTTGACTGTGAATTTTTTGAATGTTAATGAACAGAGAACGACAGTTGCTGAGAGACATTAAATTGTGGAAAGGACTGCTAAATTAAACCAGCCTATATACTTTAGGGATGGCTTGGCTTCAAATTGGAAGTTAGACAATATGTTGCATTGGGGGAGGGGCTCTGCTTTTGTTTCCACAGGAAATGAAAAGCTATGAATTCATTTAAAGTTAATCAAGATCATATTTGACCAGGGGAGACCTCCTGAGGATCTTGGCTACAGACATGAGGGGAAAGTCAAAAAAGACTACAAGACAGGTAATGTAGAAGCTAATCCCTTGACATGGGAAGAGCCCTGAGACTGGATAAGACATGATAAATCTTGTTGGTGATAGAGCCCTTAGGACTTACACATGACATCCTTTCAGATGGGTGGACAGAAATTTATGTTACAGTTTGGTTATATAATCCAAGTGGACTTAAAAAAGTTGACAGATGCCTTTTATCTGCTCAACATAAAACAAAAAGCCATCTTTAGCTGACTTGTATAAATCACACATTCCATACTTTTGTGAATACAGACATGTATGTTACCTTTAAAAGTTTCTATGTTTTCAGAAAAAAAGGACCAGACACCAAAATAAGACAAGCAGCCCAGGTGATCCAGCTTCTAAGAAAGCCTGTTAGTTCCCCAAAATTTTGCATCCAGAGCAACTTCAAAGTTGCTAGCTGAGATGGCCCAGCCTCACAGACTATCCAGCTAGAACTTCAAATAAGTCTTAACACTTTCCCATCACAAGACTGGACAACAACTAGCTCTCTCACTTGACCATTATCCCAATAGTCTCAGGGTCACCCCCAGGCAGCAGGAAGCAGTCTACAGAACATGATGCCCACATTCCTAGGAGGTGGGATGGGTGGTTTTTGGTCATTCAGTGGGTTATGGATGTTTGTCACTGTTTAGGGGGGTTGGTTACAAGTTGTTATTGGTCAAGATCAAAAATAAAAAAAGCTGAAAAAAGGAGATTAAGTCAAAGACCTCAATCTGAAGGGGAAAAGTGGGGATACAGTATAGAAATGATGGGATAAAGGGGTGGATTATTGAATCTACTTTTGAATAACTATGAGTCCCAAATATTTTATGCTGGTATCAATTTTTGTATACTGATTCAAATTTAAGGTTATTCTGCATATATGTTTCCATTTTTGTTTAAGGTATTGTACCTATGCAGATCATTTAAAAACATGTGAAGTTTTAACCCTTGCAAGCTATTTAGGATAATAAAAAAAGACAGGTTAGTAGTCATCTACAATGATTAAACTTATAGTCATGTTAGGTATGTTTTCAAGGCCAACAGAGATGTACTTTAAATTGATAGATGGCTTTCAAACACTTCAGAGACCTATAGAATATGGCATTTAAAAGTTTAATAACATAAGGCTTTTCATTACAATGGGACATGTCTATTCCTGACAGCACCAATTTACTTCAAAAAAGATGATGGGGAGCAAAGAAGTTCTATAATGTAGTTTGCTTTTCTTGTGGCAGAGCTAGCCATTTGGGCAAGAAACTGCTCTTGCCTCAACTGCTGACAGTATGCTCTTTAAACTGGACAAGCAGGACACAAAAGAAAGCAAGAAAGCAATTGCCAAACTTTGCCAAGACAAGGTAGGTCAGTCCTTCAAAATTCCTGCTTCAAAGAAAAATCTCTAAGATATTCCAGACTTATGGGCCAAAGATGGATGCTCAATATTTCAGAGGAACCTTGGGTGACAGTTTCTGTCATTTCTAAGGTTTTGGAAGTTGTCTGCTCTGCACTTCCTGTTTACTTAAGTAATATAGCCTTCTCAGTCTTTGATGGGGTGGAAGACCAGATGGGTTATAGTTACCATTTTCCTTGTTATCAAATTCAAAAAAGAAACTTACATAAGACATAGCTTCACTATATGAGAGTTAAAAGCTTTCCTTTTTATTTAGACAAAAAGGGGGAAATGTTGTGGGATACTTGTATACTGTGTGAAGATGTACTGCTGTGATTGGTATAATAAAAAGCTGAATGGCTAATAGCTAGGCAGGAAGTATAGGTAGGCTTTCCAGTGAGAAAAAGGGAGAGGAGGAAAATCTAGGCACACAAGAGACACCAGGAGACACAAATGGGAAACAGGAGATGCAATATGGAAGACAATACACATGATTAAATGTAGATTTATATAAATGGGCTAAATTAAGTTATGAGCTAGTTAGGAAGAAGACTAAGCTATAGGCTGAGATTTCATAATTAATAGGAAGTCTTCATGTTATTATTTGGGAGCTGGCTGGCGGGACAGTGAAAGATTCCTTACAGATTCCATTATTCTACTTCCCACTTTCCTTAATATCTCTTCTTCCTGTCTCATGATCCCTGCTCTAGTGTCTTGTCCTACACACACACATACACACACACACACACACACACACACCTACATATAATGTAATTTCTATGTTCTCTATATAGAAAAGAACAAGCTGTGCTTGTCTTTCTGATTGTGGCTTATGTTTTTTTTTGGGGGGAGGACAGGGGTTCGAGACAGGGTCTCTCTGTGTAGCTCTGGCTATTCTAGAACAAACTCACCTTGAACTCAGAGATCCACTTGTCTCTGCCTCCCTGAGTGCTGAGATTAAAGGTGTGCACTGCCACTACCACCTGGCACTGGCTTATATTGTTTAATATAATTATTTCTAATTGCACACACTTTCTGAGGGTAGATTTCAGAAATTTCAGGAAATCTTTGGAATAGCAGCCACTGAAATAATTGTGACTACTTTAGGGTCATCACTAGTATAATATCACTAGTACATTTAGGCCATATTCTCTGCTTTAGTATATTAACGGGAAGTTTTGAAACAAAACTACAGGCTCAAAAGGTAGTATATACACTTGGGAGATTAAAGAGACAGAAGTTCAAGACCAGCTTTAAGGCATATTTCAGGTTAGTTTGCATAGTGTGATACCTTGGCTCAAAATATTAAGAACAAAAATAAAAATTAAGAACCCCAAACATTTGTTACCAACTGCTGTTATGTAGTTTATTGACAGTCATTACAAGCCTTCACAAAGAACTTTAAAAATCCTCTACGAGAGCGTTTGAAAGGCAAGTCTACTAAACAGTGACACAGTGAAAACTGTACTTTCTGCATTCTTAAGCCTCCTTAAAAACAGCCTTGTGGTTTAATAACCATATTTTATATAGGGTAACATATCTTAGGGCCTAGTTACATTGAATACAAATCCTTATCCTAAGCATTCAAAGTTCTCATTCTTTCTAGCTTCTAATATTAACTTCAGAACACAGAAAAGTAGCCCATGTACAGAGGAGTTGGCGTGCATTTCAGCCATAGATGAAGAAATTAAGTTCACGTCACATCTGACGCTCTGTATCCTTCACTTGCGTTCCTTTACCTACCTTCCCCAGAATAGTACTCAGTTGGGACAATGTTTTCATCCCATATAATCTTCTCGGTTGGGTACAAAGGCATCTGATTCAGCTGCTGAATCTGAGAGATACGGCGTTCATGGCGAGACACCTGCAGGAAGGAACAGTTTGTGCAGAACATGAGCGACACCAGGGTTTACCCAGAGCAACCGGGACAGGCGCGCCGTATGCACGGGTGGAGAAACTCCTGCCTTTCTCTCACTGAGACACTTCAACGAGACTTCATTTTTCTCTCCCTGTTTTCCCCCATAAATCACAGAATAAGGAGGCGTCAATCAAATGCACTAGCGCCAATCTCAGCTCCTCCACTTATAAGGAAGTTACTATAAGCTTCTTAATCTTAGCTGTTTCTTAGTAAAACAAATGAAGCGTCATGGTCTATCAGGGGTCTATGCAAATGAAATGGAATACTATAAACCATATCAAACTCGGTGGTACATGCCAAGAGTTTCAGAACTGTAGCATATATAAAAACCAAACAAACATCCCAAACAAAAATTCTGAATCCTGGATTTAATTTTCATGTTTCTACTAAGAATCTCATATAACCTGAGAAATTTTATAAATCCCCTAGTCTGAATCTTCTCACTGTAAAACGATAGGGTAAGCTGCACCTCCCCTTCAGTAGTGATCTCTACATATGCTTAATACCATAGCTGTGCTTCTCACACACAAACATGCCTGCTTTCTAATTAACAATGCCAAAATGACACTCAGTTTTCTATGAGAAAGATCCCTGGGAAGGGTCTGTATTTCTTTTGTTCATAAAAACTTTTAGTATTGGTACCAACAGCCTGACTCAAAAGAGATTTTACATCATCAGGAAAGAGCTCAGGGAATTTTTAGGAAGCATTTGCAGTTACAGACAGTGACAAGTGACTTGTAGGAGGACAGACAGAGATAGCAATCTAAGACACACTTCACAGAGTAAACATGCAAGATAAAAGGCATCTTCCATACTAGAACTAATTTAAAATGCTCCCCGAGGCTTTGTCCCTAAATGACACTCAAACACCTGTCACCAAGCTTTAAACACCTGTTAACAAATAGTTTCTGGTCTCTACTCCCCAATTCATCTTTCAACAGTGGAGGGTTATGTTCTAGCTCATGTATTAAAAATATAAGCTTGGAAAATAAATCACAGAGTGGTACATCTAGTATGGTTCAATATGTGTAAGAAAAATCAAAAATACATGCATATTTATTTATTTATTGCTTAGACACAAATGTCCGAAATAGATGAAAAGCCAATCAATCTTAAAATAGTAAAGAAAAAATACAAACAAAACAAAACCTAAAACAACCATTTTAAATCCTCCCCTTTCCACCCTAGAAAAAATAAGAAAACTGGTCAGATCAAGGCTGGTAAGAAGGAGGTAGACACGCTCATCGGACTGTGAGTGGCAATCTACACATTTTGGAGGATAACCAGGCAGCCTCTTTCTCAATGTAGATAAACACATCAGATTACCAGCTTCTGGTTCTGATTAAATGTCCACATATGGGTGTACACACACTCTGCAGCAGTATCTGTAAAGGTGAAAACTGTCAACAACTTAAAGAGCCAGTAGCTGCAACATTGCTAAATAGTCATCTGTTCCAGAAAATGCTGTACTGAAGGGAAAAGGTATCCATACACTGCAAAGTGAACTAAATTCCCAAAGAAAGTGAAATGAAAATCATATTTTTTTTTTAAATCCTGGAAGTACTTGAATCTTTGCTCCTTTGGTACTGGAGACCAATGTATATATAGCATTGAAAATATTGTATAAGCACTTTATCATTGAGCTACATGCTTGACTTGCATTTTGACTTACAGAAGTTCTAAATTGTAGCAATAAAATGTAGTCCACTGTTACTCAGATAATTAAGCCATATATATACACATACACATATGTATATATATGTATATATAAAAACATACAAACACACACATATATGAATACTTTAGAAGGGTGTAAGTGCAGAATTCTGAGTAATAGGGGAAGGCCAAGCAGATAAGTTCTTCACTCCTTAACTTTAACCACTGTGGAATTGTACATTTATGAAGTTAAACAATACAAACTCAAAAAAAAAAAAAAACCAGCAACAATAGCATATTAGTCCCTGCTCCAACAAAAACTATGTTTCTATAACGCAACACAAAACTAGAAAAAAATGTAAGTTTAAAAATTAAAGCCCCTCATCACCAAAACTAACTGAAAAATGCTCATAATTCTTAAGTTACTTAGGGATAATTAACTATACTTCTAAATTATTAAGTTTATATTATCAACATTACCTAATATTTGAATACATTACGTTTGAATAATCACCTTTTCAATAACCACATGAGCATAGTCATCCACAAGCCCTGTGTTTAGCCATGGTCTCTTAACTCTGTACCCCCAGAGTATCAGTCCAGTAACACAGAGGCTCATCTGTGATATAATGAATTTCTGCCATAAGGGAGCTTGAAGGCATGAAAAATGAAATTAAAGAAATGAAAAACAAGTCTGACCAAAATAGGTAGATAGGTATGTAGGTAGGTAGGTAGGTAGAGAGATAAATAAAGATAGACAGATAAATCAAATAATTCAAGTAAGTTAAGGTCAAGGTAAATTACTGAATCTGTATGCAGACGTCAATACTGTTTATATTTCTATGAGGGATTCAAAAAGGCAGTAAAAGCCATGGGAGAAATACTGAGAACATTAATATTTACCAGCAATTCTAGAAGAAATTCTTTTTCAAAAGTTGTGTCTTCATTTTTAGGAAGCGTTGGCAAGAGGCAGAGGTATGATGCCACCTGGTGGAGTGTGTTTGAACTGCAGAATGGAGAATAGTTTATTCAGATCAATTAACTTTACTTTGGAAACAGTTTTTCTTTTCTTTTCTTTTTCTTCCTTTCCTTTTCTTTCCTTTTTCTCTTCCTTTCCCCTTCCTTCCTTCCTTCCTTCCTTCCTTCCTTCCTTCCTTCCTTCCTTCCTTCTTCTTCCCTCCCTCCCTCCCTCCCTCCCTCCCTCCCTCCCTCCCTCCCTCCCTCTCTCCCTCACACCCTTCCTTTTTTTTTTTTGGTTTTCCAAGACAGGGTTTCTCTGTAGTTTCAGAGCCTGTTCTGAAACTAGCTCTTATAGACCAGGACGGTCTCAAACTCCACCTGCCTCTGCCACAGGGATTAAACACCACCATCCCTCCCATTTTCCTGCTCTTATCTTAAAAAGTAAACATAACCCCAGGCCATAGGCATGAAAAAAGACAAACAAAAACAAACAACAACGACAAAAACTAAAAAACAGGAGTTAAAACTTCTGAAGTATTTTCTGGGGACCTGAAAACCACTGAAGGACTCTGCAAGGACACCACTTTTTGCTTGGGCCAGAGTCCAGCTAGCTCTTGGATGTAGTGCCTCCTTGCTCCCACGGGGACTATCTAAAGTCAGTTACACTTAAGAACGACCTTGACGAAATAGAAAACATTTCTACTGAAAAAGTTACCAACACTGGACTCTTAGACATTTTAAAGAAGTATGTGACAAAATTCAAAGTATGTATTTTACATGTAATTTTTTTTACGTGAAAAAAGATAAATTATCCTTATTTGTCTTTTATTAACAGCATTTTTCTTTTATCAACCCAAAATTTTTTCTTATGTCTTTTATATCAAGCCTCTCTTTTTCATTCCAAACCCCCTTAAACTGCTAATCTATTTTCATTTTTGTTTTCCAGGTCAAATAAATGGTCTAGCTTTTTACATTGGCTAGGTAATGTACTGATATTCAACAGCAAAGCAACCAAGAAGTAGTACAATGGGGAACACTACTAGCATGCCTGAAATACCTACAAGATCCCTGACTGTTTTAAATATACAGGAAATAAGAAGTAAATAAGCTAGTAACTATTATCTTCCAAAAAATAGAGTAGTGGATATGTGCTAGATAGTATTATTGATGTTACATATCTTAAAACCACAAGATTTTCCTACGTCATACCGTTAATATCAAACATGAAGCTTTACTGGTTTCTGTTATATTCTGTTTATAGCTAGCCAGCTTAATGCTCTGCTCAAAGAACAATGGCCTAAGTTATTAAAAATATTTTCACCCCTTCCCAAGGAAAAGATGGTTAGTTATGTTTAAATGACTCTTTCCTAACAGCTAGAGGTAAGTAAGCAACAGTTGTGAGGTTAACCAGGGGCCACCACACAGCCTAAGGCAGTAGAAAAGGAATAAAAGCAACAGGGAAAAGAAAATCCCAACAGCCATGTTCTAAGGAAGAATGCTGTTCTTTTCATGTCGTCTTACCTGAGAGGCCCAAAGAACTTGACCAAGGAATCCCGGGCATCTACTTCTGCCACATTGGAAAGGGCGAAGTCATAGAGTTCGGGGAAGTGCGCAAAAGCAGCTCTCTAGAAAAGCCAACCGTCAACAGTCAACGCCTGTGCATCAACACAACCACCTGGGATTCCTAGGCCATATGGGGGATTGCATGTTGTTCAAACTCCATGGGTTTGTGTACTTTCATTTCTCTTGCTGTTGATATCCCCTTATGGTTAGATAAAACACATGTGTTATTTCATTCTCTTGTATTTGTTGAGGCTTGCTTTTTGTCTTAGTATGTGAAATATTTTGGAAAAATGTATGACTTTAGTGTTTATGAATACTATGGAGATATCTATTACATTCACTTGATTTGTGATTTCGGTAAGTAATAAATACTCACTACATCTTATGTTTATCTTCTATGTGATCCCTGCCTCATTAAACAATAGGGAAAGCATCAATTGTTCTAGCAGGAAAACAACAGTATCTGAGGTTTGTGCTCCCTCTCCACCACTGCAGGGAGTGCATGCCAAGGAAGCACTCCACCACAGTGACACCCCTAGCTTTCTGTGACCCCACCACAGTTGACATGAAAATGGCATGCATGTTAGCTTCCTTTGCAGTGAACTCTAATATTTTATGACCAAGAACTAGCCCTAAAAACAAGCCCTAGGGATACTGTACTGGAGATTAACCCAAGGAGAAGTGGAAAATACAGCATGCTTGACTGATTGATCTCTGGGAAGATAAGACCTGGCAAGGGGCATCCAGACCAATCTGGAGTAAAGGACAAGGCAGGCACACTGTGAGGATCTGACAGACTGAAGTAACAGTCTTTCTCTTAGATCATGCCTCTGTGTTATAGAAAAGAACTAGAAGTCCTTCTATCAGGGTGGATGGCACAGAAGGCCACCAAAGGTAGAGGTAGGCTTGCCATGAAATTGCTAGACAACTGCAAAGTGACCCAAATCAAGCCTGAGAGGAAGGGGCCTACACCAAGAAAAGCATGAGTCAGACATTTACACAGCGGCTTCAGTCACTCAAAGCGCAGAGGAAAGAGGACAAAAGCACTATTGCTCTGCAGAAGGCGGAAAGAGATGCCTGCGCTCACTCTTTTTCCAAAAAGACGTGGCACCTTAGTGCTCCATGTCACCCACCCAGTGTTTAGGAAAGGTCCATAGCCGGTGAGAGGTTAGGACTGACTATGAAAGAGAGTGTGAATTAGGCATGACACTGTTATTCTTCAGAGACACACTCTAAATTGACAGGCCAGGCGTGAGGATTAATCTAGAATGTCAACTTGGTGGGGTCCGAAATGATCAGGGAAATAAATTCTGGATGTGTCTATGAGAGACTGTCCAGATTACTTTAGCAGAGGTGGGGAGACCACAAATATGCAGCACCATCCCACGGGCTGGGGTCCTGGACTGCATAAAAAGGAGAAAATGAGCCTGGCAGTGGTAGTGCACGCCTTGTCTCTAATCCCAGCACTCAGGAGGCAGATCTCTGTGAGTTCGAAGGCAGCCTGGGCTACAAGAGCGAATTTCAGGACCAGCTCCAAAGCTACAGAAAAACCCTGTCTTCAAAACCAAAACCAAAACCAATAAAAACAAAAGGGGGGCGGTGGGGATCAGCCATCACCTCTGCTTTCTCACTGCAGATGCAATGTGATTCCTGCCTCACACTCCTGACACTGAGTGAGCCTCCCCTGTCCTGATGAGCTGTCCCTTCTTTCTTTAAGTTGCTGTAGACGGCCGACCCAGAGCAGCATGACAAGTAACTGGTGTGCTGGTGTGGTGCAGTCCCAGCACTCAGAGGCTAAGGTAAGAGGATTCAAAGTTCAGGCCAGACTGGACTACATAACATGACTACTTCTCAGAAATAATAATCGGTGAACAAATGAATAAATAGAGTGACAGAAAACAGAGGGACTTTTGGGACCTATTCGAGCTATACTGATAAATTTCACTCCTATGACATGTATTTATTGTAAAAATATTTATAAAGCATAAGTATATAAATAAGATATATGAAAATGATATCTAAAAGTAAAAATATGTATAATAATTTACCTTGGTTTTTTTTTTTTAGATTTCATTATTTATTTATTTTTGTTTTTTTGGGGGGGACAGGGTTTCTCCGTGGAACAGCCCTAGCTATCCTGAAACTAGCTCTGTAGACCAGGCTGGCCTTGAACTCACAGAGATCCGGCTGCCTCTGCCTCCCAAGTGCTGAAATTAAAGTTGTGTGCCACCACTGCCCAACTATAATTCACCTTGCTATATGTGCGGGTGTGTGTGTCTCCCTGCAAGCATCATGGCAGGCAGGGAAACAAACCTCGAAGAGACGAGAATAAAAACTTGGTTCAACCTGACTTAGTCAGTTTGGACCAAACTTGTAGAAAGTGTAACCCCAGGAGGTTTATTGTAAGCATATTTAAACACAGTAGAATTTGCGGGGAGGGGAGAGGCAAGGAGAGAAGCAGAGAAAAATGTAGAGCTCTATAAAAATCAATTAAAAAATAAAAGAGAGAAAGAAAAGGTATACTGCATTTTATTTACCTGAAGAGATGTAATTCTGTCATAGTGAATTGTGGTCATCTCATTCTCTGTCAGAGCATTTCCAGTCTGGTCATTAATTTCAAAGCCAGTATAGAACTTCAGCATCTCTAAAAGCTGGAAGAATTCATTTAAATTAATACATTATTTATTAAAAGTAATAAAAAATTATGTCTTTCAGAGGTTGAAAATTTCAGAAGGTAGCATTACACAACAAATACTTGAGAACATACCCAAACATATTTAACTTATGTGAAAATAAAATGTGTTTTATGAATAAATTAAGCCTACTTCATACACATAGTCCACTCCTACTGAGAAATTCAACTGCAATCCCAATACACCAGAAGAATTTTGCATATTAGATCATCCTGTGACAAGGCCTGTGAGGGACTGCCTTAACTGATAATCAATGTGGGGCGGCCCGGACAACTGTGGGTGACACCATCTCTAGGCAGATGGGTCTGAGTTGTTTAAGAAAGCTACTTAACCATGAGCCAAAAAGCAAGCCACCAAGTAGCATGCCCCCATAGTTCTGCTTTGGTTCCCTGCTTACACTATTGCCCTAATTTTAAGGATGGGCTGTGACTTGGAAGTTTAAGGCAAACCAACACTTTCCACTCCAAGCTGCTTTCCAACAGTGTTCATTGCCAACACAGTAAAGCAAACTGTAGCAGTATATCACTCATGCCTCCCATGAGTCTCCACGGCCATCACACCTCTTCAGCTTAGCTCATGATGAAGAGGCCTTGCTTTCTGCACATGGAAGCACATCCAAGGCACATTCTGGCTGCATCCACTTAAAGATTTACTATTTTTAGTCCTAACCTGTGACACATTATAGTCAATTACTAAGAGTTTATATGGCAAATCATTGAACAAAATTTTTGTTGAATGAAAAAGAAATAGAAGTGCTTAGAAAGATAAGAGATAAAGAGTATGTAACACACATAGAACCTGTATCTTAAATTTACTCTCACCAGAAAAACATAATTACAAATTAGTTAGATGTTTTCTTTCGTTTGACATGACAGGAAATCCAAAGTACCAACACACTGCCTTCCTACCTAAAGCAATAAGCTGAAATGCATTTGCCTTCCTACTCAATGAAGCAGACTAGGTGCAGTACTTTCCTATGCCATCAACTGCCTGTCACTGTTGTCACAGGCAAGAGCAACCATGAACTTGCAGTTAATACCTTTTACCTGTTAGATCCCACAGTGGCTTTTCACATAAAATTAAAATATATGAACACATGAGACTACATTTCCAAAGCCATAATTTAGTTCAATAATAAAAGAATGTAGAGTTAACACAAGTTAGATAATTACTAGGGTTGTATAGGTGCATTTCAGTATGTATACAACATTCAAGTCAATATTCTAGAATTTTGCTTGGGCTCACGCATGGTATTTCCAGCTGCATAGTAAAGCAAAGATCAACTTAAGAGATCATAACATTCAAAGTGTCAGATCCACGAGAACTCACCTGGGAAAACAGATGGCCATCCCCTTCTCTGTGAACAAGACTGGAAAGGTAACAGTGAACCAAAAGGTGGGAGTCATCCAGGATGGTATTAAACCAGCGCCTCGTGGGGAGCAGAGCCTGGAAAAGATAAACAGCATAGCATTCATTTTGCCTGATTCTCTGCAGCTAGAGATAAAATCTACTAGTATTTCATACCAAGTGGACATCACAAATACCTTCCTGCATGTCCAAAGACACCTGGTATACAAAACAAAGGGCCTCATCAATGCTATAAAGCAAAACTAAAACAAAAAACACTCAATGCTTTTCCTTCTAAAAACAATGGGGGCACAACTTAGAAGATAAAAATAAGAGCGGACACAGGAAGAATCTAACAGATCATCTATCTTGTCTAAGTTTTTAAGCAAGATCTACGTGAAATTCTAGTGTGCATTGCATATAACTGTAAAAGCAAAGCTCTTTTCCATTTCCTGTCCTTGCTTCCCTTATGACAGTAAGAGAGACAGTGATGAGAAACTGAGATGGACAGTCTGACAAGTTGTGAAGAACATCACTGAAGAGATAAAGTTACTCTGATGTGACACAGTGAGAGAGTGTACATTAGTCACTGGTAGAGTTAGCAGAAGATAAAATCCTCAAGAATGGTTGTTAGTCTAATAGTTTTAACGCTCATTTCAAACCAGGGGACAAATTGTATTTCAATTTCCTACATTAGAGAAGAAAAGAAAATGGATTACTCTGAATTACATCAACTTATATCTGAACTTTCTGAAAGAATCCCATGCTTAACAATATGAAATCTTTAAAAATCTAAATTTTAAAAGGCAAAGGAACCCATGCTAATAGGACAGTTAGCACAAAACCTCAAGGAATCAAACCCTGAGACTTCCTTGTCTACATGAAACCTTTAAATAAAAACAGACCAAGGGTCATTTTAAGTATTTCAGATGTACCTATAGCTTGATCTTCAACCTTTAAAGAATATATAGCATGTTGATATATNTCTTACCTCTAGATCAATCATAAGTTCGATGAATCTTTCACAGTAATGAACTTTGTCCATAGTGACAGGCTCTAAACATGAGAGAAACATGTTAGAATTTTACCCAGCCATTTTGTGTGCTATTTCTTAAAACTGGCAGCTGATAAATAATTTAAACAAACTCATTTATCTTATTCTATGCAACTCAACTATGATTCAGAATAAGAATCTCACTTATTTTTTTTCAAGGCAGGCAATCATTATTTAATTCTACTAATATGAGAAAATGAAGAAATCTAGATTGGGTCTGAAGTGTATTTTAATAATCTGATGTGTAAATTATTTATAGCTTTAAATTAATTTTATGTGTATGAGTGCCTACAGGTATGTTTGTGCACCATGGTCTGTAGAGGACAGAAGGCATCAGATCATCTAGAACTAGAGTTATATATGGTGTTCTGTCACATACATGCTGGGAGCTACACCTAGGTCCTTTGCCAAGAGCAGCAATGAGCCCTCTTTCCAGTCTTAATAACTATAATGTTTTTAGAAATCAAATCGAAGGTAGTTTTCTTTTTAATAGAAGGCAGTTTTATATCTGGTTTGTTCCACTTTCCTCAGTATCATTATATATCAAACTTGTAAGAATTCTCAGGAATAAACATAGACACATCATATATATATATACACACACATATATAGTATATACACATATAATATACATTATAAAATATGCATATAATATGTACATACCCACATATGGTGTATATAGCCAACTTTGAAGTGGAAAATATATATAGCAAAGAAAAAGTATTTCTTTTCACTGTCCATGTATGTCTTTTCATAATCTTAAAAGGTGATTATATATTATATTGGCTTAGAAAGAGCATTAACTTTGACATGAAAATGTCAATGACATTCAGTAGGCTGCCTCTGGTGAACCTTAAGAAAAACATACATAGATCTACCTGGAAAGTCGAAATAGACAAGATTGCTTGACAAAATTGGGAGCATGGGGGTGGAAGAGGGATAAGGGGAGGAGGAGAACTTGAGGGAGCGGGATAGTCGAGATGGAGGAAGGACAGAGATGAGAGGAAGGAAACAGGTATCTTGATTGAGGGAGACATCATGGGGCTAGCAAGAAACCTGACACTAGAGAAATTCCCAGGAATCCACAAGGATGACCTCAGCTAAGACCTTAAGCAGTAGAGGAGAGGGTGCCCAAACTGGCCTTGCCCTGTAGTCAGACTGATGAATATCTTAAATATCACCATAGAACCTTCATCCAGCAACTGATGGAAACAGAGGCAGAGACCTGCATCAAAGCACTGGACTGAGGTCCCAAAGTCCAGTTGAAGAGTGGGAGGAGTGAGAATATGAGCAAAGAGATCAGGACCATGATGGGGCACCAATTCCAGCTGGACAGGGAAGGAACAAGCATAGGACCAAACTAGTCCCTCTGAATGTGGCTGACAGTTGCATGGCTGAGGGGCCACTGGCAGTGGCACCAGGATTTATCCCTACTGCATGTACTGGCTTTTTGGGAACCTATTCTCTTTGGAGGGATACTTTGCTCAGGTAGGGAGGGCCTTGGACCTTCCACAAAGAATGTGTTTACCCTCTCTGTGGAGGGAGGGGTGAGTGGAGGGAATGGGAAGAGGGGAGGGCGTGGGAACTTGGATTGGTATATATAATGAAAAAAGATGATAGCTTGTTTTCTTTAAAAAAATAAAAAGAAAAGAAGAGAATGTCAATGTACACATAAAGAACTAAAAAAATTAAAAAATTAAAATTTAAAAAAAATTTAAAAATACTGATTGATGATATTCATGAACATGATGTACTATTGTTTTTGAAAAATTCATTTTTAATAATAACAGCCTTGGGAAATAAAATACTTCCTGGATGTAAGTTTTGTTTTTTCTTAATACCAGGAAATGATCTATCACTTACCCTCTAGACCATGGTGTCAACACTGCTCCTAGTGACACACTTTATTTAACCATTGCTTAGCTAAGACTCTAAGCAGTGACTAATCACACACAGCATCCATAAATACCAGTCCATAAACACTTAAAAATGCATTTATTCATTTGTCATATGCAGGAAAATGGAAGGCTAAATGCTGTAGAAATTTATATTAGTTTCCACCTACTGTATGAAAATGCTAATGGCAATTTTCTCCCCTGAACTTCTTCTCCAGTTACTACCCATTGCCCAGATGCCAAATCAATAGATTATAATATCTGGAGAGACAGTAAATATCTATTCTAGATAGTTATTTTCCATGTAATAAACTGAGGACAAGATAAAGCAAGCTGATGAAGATGGACACTAGATCCTGATTTTTTGACTTCATCCTTGGCCACAGGGCTCTTACGAATAAAGCCAGGTAATCAGCTCATACAATCTTAGCACTCTGGATGACATAGCAAGAGGAGCAGAGGCTCAGGACTAGCCTGGATACCCAGTGAGCTTCAGGCCATTATGTTCTATAGAGAAGACCTAACCAAAAAACAAACAAAAAAGAACTCCCCCAAAAAACAAAACAACAAAAAACTTCAAAGTAACCAATAAACTTAGCAGCCAAAACTCACAAATAATATAGAACGTATAAGGTCCTATGATCAATAAATGAAGGAATTTAAGAGGCTATGTTTAAATTAAATGCTTTCAAACTAGTACTTGGATGCTGTGCAAGAATTTTTTTGTTGTTCTAAAACTAAAAATTAAAACAAAACAAAAATAAATTCGGTACTCTCCTTCTGTATAGCTTGAAAAAATTGACAAAGGTCATGTTAAAATTAGAATACAAAGCTTGGTGCATAAGCTCTGCTCCGGCAGACAGAGGTGCATCAGTAAAACCCTTTCCCATAGTGCACTTGGCAGTCTAGTCTCTATACTTGCATGTATTATATGCACACAAACCCTTCTCCAGTGATGCACCTCCCTATTTGGCATGCAGCATGAAATCTGAAGGGAAGACATTTTAGGGGAAGGAGATAGATCAGCAAGACAGGGAGGGACAGGAAGAATGAGGGAGGGCAGTGAGAAAGGGAAATGAATGAGAATAAAGTATATATGAAATTCCATGATGAGACCCATTACATTGTACACTAATTTAAAAATATTAAAGAAATATGGATAAAGACAGGCTTGAGCCATCTCATTTTGTAGTTTCTTATCTCAGAAACACCACCCCCCCCTGAAAACTCTATTCAGCACTGTACTATAAAACAGCAAGTGAGGGCTATAAACACCTTATTCACTATTGTCCCCAGCATCCTGCAGAGAACTTGGACCTGGTAAGCAAATGCAAAATGTTTACTAACTAAATGAACATTTCAATAACCATGCCGGTGCCTCAATAACCCTCTAAGGTAAACCCAATGCTCAGACTGGCAATATACAGGAAATGGAAACGGCACACATTTGCCATTACATCTTTAAATCACTAGGAGCAGCGTTTGGAGCAGAAGTGAGTAAATTCCAGGAGGGCAACTACACACTAATGTACAGTGAGCTGGATAAAGGTGGCCACTTACCAGAAAGTGGGATGGACTTCAGCACGGAAATAAACTTCTGGATGAGCTGGGAAAGAAACCTTCTTTCTTGGTATGCCCTAAAAAAATCAAACAGTAACCCAATTATTTCTGAGTTATTAAAAAGCAAATTCAAACACTGAGCTGTCTAAATGTTCTGTCTCTCTGATATTGGGCACATAGTATCTCTTTGTAAACACACAGGAAGAAAGGAACAGCCTCATTACTAACCTGATTTGCCTACTAAGCACCTCCTCCAGTTATTTTAAGCTTCCATTTAAATTCAGGGCCAAGACTGCATAGAATGGTTCAAAATTGCATCTATGCTGTCTTAAAAGTCTAACATTTAGGGGCTGGAGAGACGGCTTAGCTGTTAAGAACACTTGCTGCTCTTCCAGCTGAACTGGGGTTCAGTTCCTGGCACCTACATGATAGTTCACAACCACTTGTAACTCCAGTTCCAGATCTGATGCACTCTTCTGGCCTCCAATAGCAATGAATGCATGTGCTGCACTTACATAGATGCAGGCAACACATACTCTCTCTCTCTCTCACACACACACACACACACCACTTTTAAAAATCTCATATTTAACCAGGCATTAATCTCTGTACTCAGGAAGCAGAAGTAGGAGAATTTCTGTGAATTCAAGGCCAGCTTGGTCTACTCTGACCAAGTGAAACTCTGTCAAAAAATAATAACAAAAACAAACAAACAAAAACTAATGTAGTTAAATTGACAGAAGCAATTTTATATCTTAATATGTTTACAGTACCAAATACAGTGAGAGTATTACAATGTTTAATTACTAATTAAACATTAGTCTAAAAGTCCAATTCCTATTGCTTTCTGAATTGACCATCAACTGACAAACACATCAGGTATTGGATAGTTGCAAATGCTCCTACCAGAAATGCAAAGTAAGGGGAGTGATAACAGTCTACTTAGGAAGGGGGAGATGGATCAATCAGTAAAGTAGTACTTTTACAACAACCTTGAAGACCTGAGCTTGGGTCCCTAGCACCCATGGAAAAAGCCTTGCATGAGGCTATGCATCTGTAATACCAGTGTTGAGAGGTAGAGACATGAGGATTCAGGGAGGTGGCTATACATTCAGTGACAGACCTTACTCAAAAAAATGAGGCAGAGAGCAATAGAGAAAAATACCTAACATCAGTCTCTGGCCTCTAAGCACACACATGTACACATTGCAGATCTCTGTAAAAATACTCATAATAATCTAAATGAAAGCATTTATTAACAATTTATAATAGCATTACAAGAAGAAAGCAGGCAATAAACTAGGCAGTGTTGTGACCCAATGCCTAATGGGGAAGAAAGTTTTGCCCACATACTGCTCTCTTGCTTCTGGGTCCATCTTTTCATCATTCTTTTTAATCAAGTTCCAGAATTTTCTTAGCTTTGGTGTCTTTTTTAATTCTAATTCCAATCGTGCCTAAAAGAGAAATATGATATATACAACAATCAGTAACACTAATATTTATGATGATACTTAGATTGACCATTAGCTAGTCTCTTAATTTATGATGATATGGGATCACCTGAAAATAATAAATTGAAGTGTGAAAACAAAGGAATGAATTGTATTCAATTATTATTCAATTCTGTATTTTAATAAAAATAAGATAGAAGAAACTACCTTTAATAATCATTATTATAAGTTCAATAATTTATTTCTAAAATTAAGAATTTAAGGCTGAAAAATATAAGCACGAAAGCTTATAAGCATTATCACTGAAATAAAATCTAAGTCTCCAACGATGAACACAAAAATAACTGTCAAGGTTGGATATGTATCTTGGTGATAGATATATGCTTTGCTTAGGATGACAAATCTCTGGGTTCAACTCCCAGTGCTGGGGTCAGGGCAGAGGACAGGCCCTGCCAAATGGAAATAAGTATTAGATGGTTGAGCAAGGCTGAGCATGGTATACCAATATGCTCAGCACTGATTTAAAAAAAAAAAAAAAAAAAAAAAGCAAGGTCCAGGTAAAGATCCCATCTCATCAACGAAACAAAAGAGACAGAGTGCCCACATCAGCACACTTTCTCTTGTGGTACTTACCACTTGTCAAATTAGTTCTGTTTATATGTGTCTCACTCTATCAACTGGTACTACAGTATTATTTTTATCTGTCTCAGTCAACCGGTACAGACGATTGGTCTGCATATCTGGGTGTGTACAGAAACTCAAGCAGGAAATAGAATGTTGCATAAAGCTTTACACTTAAACCTGGTAACTTTCAGTTGATACAGAAGATATGTTAATCTATTACATACACATCATTTAATAAAAAGTTAATGGAAAGGCAGAGGTAGCTAATATTAAACATGATCCAGACCTTCTATAGCTGTATACACATCCTAAGCCTGGAAATAAATAAAATTCAAGTTTATATTTAGCCTCGTCCAAATACATACGGAAGGATAACAATCACACTTTACTAAATTATCCTCTTTCTCTTCAAGTTCAATAAATGGCCCCTCATTTCACTTTATTAAAGTGGAGCATACATTAGGATGCATGCAACATTCCTTAAAACTGTAAAAGCTACATTTACAATACGTTAATACACAATAAAATCCTAAGAAGGAAAGTAGATTTCAGCTGACACAGTTTTGTGTTCATGTTAAAGCCACTCAGTCTGAAACCACATGACATGTGACAGACACATGGAGAGCATTCTGGAATAGGTACTTACAGGCTGCAAGCCCATCCACATAGGGAGGGAGATAAGCTGCTGTACTTGACTCCTTATCAAGTCTACTTCCTGTTCAAAGCATGAAGAAAACAAGTTTATATATATGTATATAATACATATATTCCAGTATTTTTACCTAAGTTCTTATATATAGTTTATTTCCTTTTAAAGTCCTGGAAGAAAAACATGTCATCAATACTTTAAAATTGGTGATATTTTACTACTTAGAAGTTCAACAAGGGACTAGAGATGGTTAAGAGCAATTGCTGCTTTTAGAGAGGACCAGGGTTTGGCTTCCAGCATGCATCTTGAGAGGATCACAACAGTGTGTAACTCCAACTCCAGGATATCTGCCATCCTTTTCTGGCCTCTGTTGGTACCCACATACACATGGCACACACACATATACAAAATCAATCTTTAAAAAAAAAAATCAATATTTAAAATGGCAGTTTCCATTATTTGCAGATTTCATGTAAAGAACTCATTTATTAACAAAAATGTATTTGAAACCCCCAGATTAATACTTCCTGCAGTAATCACAAAGAACACAAAACAGCAGCAAGTTTAAGTTTCCCCAGGTCCCTGACTCCCCTGAGGCTGTTACCTCTCTGCTTCAGTTCCAGTTATCATACACTAGCATGTCTTTTCTGAGGTGTAGTGTTACATTTTTATTATTGTATCTTGTTTGTGATTTCATCCTTTTATTATGGATCCCCAAAACAAGGCTGAAGTACTATCTGAAGCTCATAGTTATAATATACTCAATACACTGTCCTGTCTTCTTTTAGATTTATTATTTGTGTGTGTGTGCACCTGAGAATGCCAGAAGAGGCCCCAAATCCCCTGGAGTTATAGACAATTAATTATAAGTAGCCCTACATGTAGTAATGGGAAGAGAACTCGGGTCCTCTGGAAGAACACCAAAGGCTCTTAACCATGCATCTCTCCAGCCCTTAATGTGTGTCGTCGTGTATTGTCCCCCCCCCAACCCCTCCCCCCAGACAGGGTTTCTCTGTAACTTTGGAGCCTGTCCTGGAACTAGCTCTTGTAGACCAGGCTGGCTTCGAACTTACAGAGATCTGCCTGCTCCAGACTCCCGAGTGCTGGGATTAAAGGCGTGTGCCACCACTGACCAGCCCTGCCAGGTGTCTTACATAGAAAATATGTGTGTTAGATAAATTGCATTTAATAACAGTGCTGATGATGGAGAGCTTATAGATAATCAAAATAATATATTAAGTAGGATTTCTTTAAACAGAAACAAGCATATAGGTTTGACCCAAGTCAGGTGTCATCTAAACTTACTCTAGAAGAATAAGGAAAGTTGCAGAACTGAATGAAAAGTAAATTTACCAAGCTATTGAAGCAATGATCCAGGAAGAGCAGGAGGACGGTCTGTTCATGGAGGGAGAACTCGCCATCAGTCTCAGCCAATGCTGCTTTCAAGATGCACTTAAAAAAGAACGGGAAGTGGTCTGGCTTCTTCTTAAAGGTCTGAAAGAATAAAAGTTCACTTTGAGCTGGGGTGGAGGGTGGGATGGTGCACACTTTAATCCCAGCACTTGGAAGGCAGAGGCAAGTGGGTCTCTGAGTTTCAGGTCAGCCTGGTCTAAAGAGTGAGTTCCAAAACAGTCAGAGCTACACAGAGAAACCCTGTCTCAAAAAAACTAACAAACAAAAAACTAACAAATAATTCACTTAGAGCTCTTGTTTGCATTTTTCTTTCTTAAAGAAGTGCTGGTGGGGGTTTTAGAAATATATTAACAAAATTAAACCAGCTGGGCAGTGGTGGTGACGCCTTTAATCCCAGCACTCGGGAGGCAGAGGCAAGCAGATCTTTGTGAGTTTGAGGCCAGCCTGGAAGAGCTAGTTCCAGGACAGGCTCCAAAGCTACAGAGAAACCCTGCCTCAAAAAAGAAAAAAAAAAAAAATCAAACAAACAAAATTAAATCATTACATGTTTATTGTATATGTGACTAGAGAAGTAATGCATATGATAGTAAGTCAAATAGAACTTTTTTGACAGGGCTATGAGAGACCTAAAGCTAACAGAATAATGACTTCAATTCTCTTACTTATGTACTTAGATAAAGGTTTATTCTCTTATTAAGATTTTGGAATATTTTCATTCCTTTAATTTGAACAAAACAACTACATCTTTGAGAAAACCTATAGTTTTCATGCTGTAATTAATCTCTGTTTCTCCTGCTCTATACCAGTTCTTGACACTTAGAATGCAAATAACATAAATATATTCAAGGCCCTGCTACTTACTGCCACACATAAGTGAAAGAGATGTGTGGCAATTCTAGTTGTTTCCGTTTGCTTCTCTAAACCAACCTCTACCAACAGTTCCCATGATACTAATGGCAGTTAAGTCCAAATGAGCCTTATCCTCGGTTTCTTTCTCCTTCCAGGACTTTGCATGCTAAGAAAGTGCTCTACCACTGAACTACATCCTAGCTCCTGAGCTGCTTGTTACTGTAGTTAACTTCCTGTCACTTTAACAGAAGTTTATACCTCAAGTTCTGGTCCATTGTTCTTCTCCAAATCACATTATCCTATGCTCATGATTCTAAAGATCTTCAGGGGGCTGGAGAGATGGCTCAGGGGTTAAGAGCACTGACTGCTCTTCCAGAGGACCTGGGATCTATTCCCAGCACCTACATGGCAGCTCACACCTGTGTGTAACTGCAGTTCCAGGGAATCTGACACCTTCACACCAGTGCACATAAAATAAAGGTTTTTTGTTTTGTTTTGTTTTTGAAAAGGTACATCTTCATTCCTGATCTCCTTATCACCTAATCCTTACATTTATCTGTTTTACTACCAGATCAAAAAGGTAATTTAAACTCTAATACTTAAACTAAAAAAGCTTCCACAGTTTCTTCAATTCCTCTATTCCTTTACAGTAAATGGTACCATCACTTATTTTCAGTTGCCTAAGTTTGATAAGTTATTGAAAATTAGTACACTTCCTTAATGCTAGTTCAATTATCAAACCCAATCAGTTTATTATTTTTAAATTTTGTATGTCCTCTGAATCTATGACAGTAGCATTTTATCCATATTGTTTTTCTGCGATTTCAGTTACCTGTACCGTCTACACTCTAAAATTATTAAAGGGAAAATTCTAGAAAAAAATATTTATTTTTAACAATACACTGTCCTAAGGAATATGATGAACCAGTGCTCCTGTGGCCTGGACTGACCACACCCTGGCCCTCAGTCTACATAAGCTATGTGCCCACTAGACACTCTGCCTTCTCAGTGAGCAGACTGATTTCACTTAACCCTTATTTTCTGTAATAATCACTACACATTACAAAAGTGATCCTGAAAATTTAAGACAAACATAAAATAATTCTATTTTATTAGTCACTGTTGAACTCTCACACTGCCCAATTTATAGATGGAACTTTAACCTAATTACTCCATAGGAAAGTGTGTGTGTGTAGAGAAATAATGTGTGTGTATATATGTATGTATGTATGTGTATATATATATAAAGAGATATGTGTACATAAACATACACATAAATTTATATACTACTCTATAGGAATGTGTGTGTGTAGAGAAAGAATGTGTGTGTATATATGTATATATATAGAAAGAGATGTGTGATATATATACATATATATTTATATGCTACTCCATAGAAAAGTATGTGTGTGTGTAAAGAAAGTGTGTGTGTGTATAGAGAGAGGGAGAGAGATATGGGTGCATATATATAGATACATATCTATTTATATGCTACTCCATAGTTAAGTGTGTGTGCGTATGTATTTATAGGTACTGTCATCTGAAGTGATATCTACTAGGGTCCTAGAATGCATCTTTATGCAAAACAGAGGAATTCCTGCCCTGTTATTCCTTTATTTCAAACTCTAATCACTAAAGTGGTCTCTATATTTTATCAATTGGCAAAATTACTATCTGGCTTAAAAAAATTCTCTCTTCCTTTCTATAATCATTTGAAGCAATTTCCTGAGATCCCTAGGATATCTTGTAACACCTTAGGTTAACCTGTAAGCCCTACCTGCCCAAGAACCAGGTAACTTCCTGCGATTCTGGGAGATGTAGTTCTTAGAAAACAACAGCAAAAGCCTTAGGGGGAAGTATGGCAACTGTATGGGTTGTCATTAAGTAGCTCTGCAACATGTGTCTAGGGGCCAAGCAGATGGAAGTCCCAGCAAATGGTCCTGACCAAAGTCTATCTTGGTCAGTATTTAATATTTAAATAAAGCTTGTTTCCAACTTGGCTCAAAATGATTAAACTGGTTTTTTTCTGGCAAATCTCAGGAGCCATAGTTTAACCTGAGCTCAAATGTGCCCTGGGATACAGTCAGTATTTGAGAGAAATGTCCATGTTTTAATCTTAACAATTCTAACTAAGTTAATCTTAAACAATTTCTCACTTTGGAAACCACTTCATCGAAATAGATGACAACTACTATGTTTTTTCTTCATTAAAAAAGAAAATCTACATTCCGAGTTATACTCTGTTGAGCCGTAAAAGAAACGGTTAGCTCATTAGTAATTTCCACATAGCAAAAGAAGTCCCAGGCTGGAAAGAAGGTAAGGAGACTAAACTGAAAATACAGCGCAGCACACATCAGCTTCCACACATCATCTCCTAGAGCTCCCAATACAACCTGTGCTTTGCCAGCTCCCAATGTCATTCCCTGTTTCAATCACACCGAAAAACAACACTACATTCTTATTATCTAAGTCCTAGAAAACCAGCTGCAAGTACTACAATCAGAAGAAAACTAAGAGGACCTCTCAAACATCCATTCTTTGTCTCCTAGCGCTTTACTATTGGGTGATCTCCCACCCTAAGCTTAGGGATAGCTGCTATCAGGAAGATTCTGCTGCTCTGTAATGCTTAAGGGGGCCAGAGTGAGAGCTGTGAAATAACTCAATTTTGTGTTTACCTCCCAGGCTGGGACATTTTCTCTGAACTTCTCATTCACCATACAGCAGATGGACATTAAATAGGCCTTGCTGGAAACTTCTGGAGAATAATTCATCCAGAGGTAATTTTCCAGATATTGACTGTAAAGAGATAAAAAGTAGCACAGAATATCTCATTAGTTATCACAGGCATTGTACTGCATAAGGCCCCTGAAAAGAGGATTATTTCTACATCTTTCACAGGTTCCCTGTACTCCGCACCAGTGCTTCTTCTGTAACCTTACATCTAGAAACCGTGGCTCTACAAATGACAGGCTGCACTCCTAAGCAAGAAGATGTCAACGGATGGTTATGTTCAAATCTTTATTGGTAACTTGAGTAAATTTAGAATCACCTAGGAGACATACGTCTCGGTGTGTCTGTGAGAATGTTCACAGAGATATTAAATGAGGAATGCAGACATCTTGGACTGAATGAAAAAAGAAAAAGTACAAAGTGTGCTGAGCACCAGTCCTCACATCCCCGTTTCCTGACAGTGGAGGCAATGGTGACCAGAACTACAGCTGCTTTTACCTCCATGCCTCCTCTACCAAGAGTGAACAACTGTACCTTCATCCGTGAGTAAACCAAACCCTTCCTGTCTTAAATGGCATGACAAGTACTGTGTCATGTGAAAGAGAATCCACTCATGCACTCATCAACCAACTCTGAATACTCCCTAACTTGAAGGCTCACACAAGTGAAAGTAAAACGACTCCACAAATATTAACTATAAACTAAAATGATTCTCAGAAAAAATGACTTATAACACATTATCAAAAAGAGGCTTCATAAAGCATAATTTAAAAGGTAATTCGCTGGGCGGTGGTGATACACACCTTTAATCCCAGCACTCAGGAGAGGCAGGCAGATCTCTGTGAGTTCAAGGCCAGCCTGGTTTAAAAGAGCTAGTTACAGGACAGGCTCCAAAGCTATAGAGAAGCCATGTCTTGAAAAACAAAACAACAAACAAACAAAACAAAAAGGTAATTCAGTTTTCAAGTTAATTGACATTTTCCCCTCTGGGTACCAAAATTCTTACCTTAGTCTTATGGATAGATGAGTTAGTATTTCTGACTTTCCAAACATAAAGTTAGTGCTTTGAGATGGATAGATGAGTAAAGTATTTCTGACTTTCCAAACATAAGTTAGTGCTTTGAGCTTTGGATCAGACACAGATATCCCACCTCTACCAACAACTTAATTGCATCATTTTGAAAACACCTGTGACCTCTGTTTGTCCAGCAATTAGAGGATAATGCCTCAATTTCAGAGTGACTATGAGTGATGTGTACATAAAACATTTAGCACTGTTCGGCTTAAGACATGTTCACAAGCATGCTGAACAGTACTTCTGTTTTCATTTTTACATGCTAGCCAAACCTAGATGTAAGCTATCTTCTTCCACCTTCATAATCAAAAGTTGTATGTAAGCAAGGCATGGTGGCGCACACGTTTAATCTTAGCACTCAGGAACATAGGTAAGCTTGGTCTATGAAGTGAGTTCCAGGACAGCCAAAAGTACATAGAGAGACATAGAGAGATTCTCTCTCTGTCTTTCTGTCTGTCTCTCTAAGACAGGGTTTCTCTGTATAGCTTTGACTGTTTTGGAACTCACTCTGTAGATCAGGCTGTCTTGAACTCAGAGGTCCACCCAGCCTCTGCTTCCAAAGTGCTGGGATTAAAGGCATTAAAGACACCACAGCTTGGAGAGAGCTTTTCTCAAAAAAACAAACAAAAAACCCCAAACTGTTCTTGGGCTAGGGATATGGGTCAGAGATATGGCACGTTTAGCAATCTGGAAAAAGGTAACATTTACATAGCAGTAGGTAGGCTTGAACAATGGTGTCTTACTTATTCACAAAATTTCAGCTGAGAAGGAAGTTCCAGAGTAAATCCTGATTTATTCCCACAGACCACGTGTAACTAATGAAGACCATCTCAAAATAAAAGTTACCTTGATAATAGGGTTATCTCTCAAAACAAAGGAAAAATAAAATTAGACCATCACAAAAATATAAATAGTCATGAATTTAGATTTTATTTCCTATTGGGAATCAAACCACGGCCTTGTATGTGCTAAATGCAACCTGAATCCATAAGCTCTTCCTAAAGGCTACAGAAGTATTTTCGTTGCTGCAAAGGGAGCCTTTACTCACAGGCCATCCTCCATGCAATGCCTTTTCACTCACCTAAATTCCAACAGCATTATTTTCCTGATGGCAAACCTAAAAACATAAAAAGAACCAACTTTGAAATTGAAAACAGAAACATTTCAGAGATCCCAATCCTCATTCATTTGGAATCTTTTGTAATCAAATTAAATGATGCATCAGATTTTATAACATCAGATCACAAAGGCCAAAAGTGCACAGGTCAACTTCACAAGCACTAATACTCTCATCTCACAGATATAGCTACCAATGTCCCAGATGCGGAAATCAGATGTCCCACACACTTCTGAGTCTTCACTGTGGGGAATACTAGGTATCTGTCTATATTATACTCTTCTTTATAATAGAAGCATGTGGCTTTACATGGATAAATGAAACTTTACAAACAAAATACTGCTCCAGAGGCTGATTTTGTTTTAATTATTTTCTAATATTGGGAATAAAGTACCAATACCAGAACACTGCCACTAGGTGGTAGTTTTCAGATTTGAAAATTAAATTTATAACTCCCTAGGAGACCCTTACCCTGCCAAAATCCTATTCTACTGTATTCTGATCGCTTAAACACAGGCGGATCTCTGGGAGTTCGAGGCTGTACAAGGGCTAGTTCCGGGACAGGCACCAAAGCTACAGAGAAACCCTGTCTCGAAAAACCAAAAAAAAAAAAAAAAAAAAAAAAAAAAGCAAGGATGAAATGAATGCTTTTACTGTACAAAGGCAAAAAGCTGGAGGAACAATGAGAAAGCATTAGCTTCTACAGTTCGGGAAGGCTACAGAGCAGATGTGACACCTTAAGAGACATACTCCGGAGAGGCAGCTTAACTAAAGGTGTATGTGTAAGAGAGGAAAACCACCCTAAGCAATAGACACCAGATCGGAAGAGTTTTGGGGATAGAAAAAGCTACAAATAATAATCACAAATATAAATACCAAGAAGGGTTTGTATTTTTCTATGTTACCAATATGGACCGACAACATACAGTAAACATGACACTGTGCTCAAAACACAACACACATTTCATATGTTCAGTCACAGTTGGACAATTGTGTATAACAAACTAGGTCCATTGATGCCATCGGCGATCACATGTAGCTGATAAAGAAACAGTAGGCAGACAGGGAAATTGTTTTATTACCGTACATCCTTCCAGGATGTAGTTGTACTAAAACATGGAGTTTGGAGTTGTACAGCACCCTCACAACCACATCTGAAAACTATATAAAGAAAAAAATGTATTTTCAAATGCTAAAAAGGGCTCTGTCATATGAATGTGTGGGCACACATACAGTGTACGTGGAGGTCAGGAGACAACTTTATGGAGTTGGTTCCAGGGATTGAACTTAAGCCTCCAGGTCTGCGTGGCAAGTGTTTTACCTGGTGAGGCATCAGCCTGGCCCAAGTCTGTTGATTTAAAGTTAAAAAAATAAAAAAGCAAGACTATAGCAATTATTTTTCACTTATGAATTAAGATGTTAGAGGAAGAAATAAACAGTGTCTTCTAGAGTACTGACAAAATTCAAGTTTTCTTTGTGGAAATATTATAATCTAAAGGGTATACTATACCCTGTCAGTGTCACGATTCAAAATAAAAGTTTGTACGTTTCAAATAAAGATAAATACAAAGTGGCAAAATAAAGTATTTGTTATTTTTATTTTTCCACCACAAAACCTACCTGGTGGATTCCTAACAGGATTAAGAATAATGCCAAAGGGTATAAATGAATAGATCTAGAAGAAAATGGATGCTGTTCCTATTAAAGAACAAAGTACTGGATAAGAGCCAAGGAAATAGGTCAGTGCCTCAGCTACTAGGCACTACCTAAGCAAGCTCCTCAAGCACACGCAGGAATTGCAGGAATGGTACCTCAAAGTTTGGGGTGGGGGAGATGCACTCTGTATGCAACACACTTAGAGCAAAGCAAGCACACAGCAAACACTCAAGCAGTAATGATTCCTGCTTTAAACAGAAGTTGCATAAAAATATAGTAAGAGAAGCTTTCCAATCTGACACTGAAGAAAGAGCAAAAACGAATGAATTGTGCAATAAACCATGCAGACCATGTGACTAGGCAAAGGGCTTTTAAGATTAATTTTGAGATCTCAGAAAAATCTATTTTTAGATAAGAATATTAAGATCTGAATAACTTATGAGTACTATGATATTCAAAGGTTCTTATGACTATAAGCAGTCTATTTTGGCAGTGCATTATAACCATTAATAAAATTACATTACATCGAGCATTCCCTAGATATTGAAGATGACACATTGCTCAGCAAAATAATGTCTTCAGGCACTAATCTAAAACACTGTTCATTTAAAGATTTAAATATATTTTGTGATTTATGTCATAAAAAATTCTAAACAGGCTCACAAACAATCCATTAAAACCACTGCCCTACTTTGACACTGCCTTATTTTTGCTTTCAAATTATTTAGTGAAATTTACTTTTTTAAAGACTTAAACACATAAAAAAAATAAAAAACAAGCAAAAAATTCTACAAAATTTGAGCATGCATGGTGGCACACAAATGTAATCCCAACACTTAGGAGCCAAGACAGCAGGATCAGTAAGTTCAAGGCCAGCCTTGTGCTCTATGAGACTTTATCTAAAAACCAATTATAAAATTACAACATTTAGACAACTATCTTTTAACAATAATAACTGAGGCTGGGCGGTTGGTAGCACAAGCCTTTAATCCCAACATTCAAGTGGCAGAAGCAGGTAGATCCCTGTAAATTCGAGGCTAGCCTGGTCTATAGAGCGAATTCCAGAACAGGCTCTAAAGCTACAGAAAAACCCTGTCTTAATAAACAAAAACAAACAAAAAAATTAACAGGGCATACATATCTACAAGTAAACATGTGGAAAGATGACCAATCTACATGGTTAATTTCTTTTAAAGCCTCCCATGAGCAAATGCAGTGTCTAAACACTTCTGTGTGAGGTGGGGCAGGGAAGATAGAAACCCCACACAAAGCTGAAGACACTGTGAATAGGAACAGGAAAGAAAAGCTTAATCACTCCTTTATATATATAATTAAAAATAACTAATTATGCCTTGGTTTTATGCAGTGTATATATAATAATTATTTTGAATTTACATCTTAGTTTTATAATTTTAAGAGTGTTTTTCAGAAGATTTATTAGAAATAATAAGAAAATTATTAGTGAACTTGAAATAAATCTATGCTCGCTCTATCTATCTATCTATCTATCTATCTATCTATCTATCTATCTATCTATCTTGGTCCTTCAAAAACCAAATTAACTGTGTGGGGTTTAATCCCTCTGATTGAACCCTGAACAAGAAGACACAGAGGTAATAGATGACTCATAAATACCAGAATAGAAACATTCTTGCCGTCAACACCCCAATGAGCAGTACAGAAAATAAAAAGATACTTTGCAAGCTAAGAGCAGAACCAGACACTCAGACACATTCCACATGGTCTACATAATCCCAAGGTACCACAATTACTCATTCCTACCTTGATTTGACGATCTCTTTTTCATATATCTCTTCAATTACCTGTTCCAAAAGTATAAAAATGTTTAATGTATCAAGCGCCTTGCTTTTCAATCTAAACTGACAGCTTTCAATTACTGACTCAATTATTTATTATAAAATAATTTGCTTTAAGAAAGATCAAATATTTAAATAATTAGAGACATTTTAGCAATGACATTATTTCTCAAATATAAAGTAACAGACAGTAAACTAGAGAAATAATAAAATCCATCCACATAAATACACAGCTCTAAAATACTCTTTAAACAGGATGCGTTTATAACATTTCTAGACAAACAAACCTCACAGAGTCATGTTTTCGAAACTTAATTTTAAATGATTTTAGATGCTATTAGACTCTAAAAGTCATAACAGCTTCCCTGAAATCAGCTGGAAAGTAAGTTAAAAGTGTGAAGGCAATATAGAAACAAATGGTAACTGCTACATCCTACTATCCAAATGATACGATAACATCACGAGTTCTAGTCAGCTGAGCCAGGGTACATAGAAGTCAGGCTCTGGAGTTCTACGTTCTGCCTCAAACCATCACTATTGGAGGCTGTGACCCTACCACAAGTGCCTGACCTGTCTAATGTCAGTTTCTTCATCTGATAAAAGGACCAGAAATAATGACTTCTATAAAAGGTTGCATGAATAAGACAGGGCATGCAAATGTCTGCTACAACTTTGAAATGTGGTCAACTTTGAGCTACAGTCACCATAGAAACACAGTACAGTTGTTAAGGGTAGTAAAGAGCGTTTTGATGCCGGTGTACTGCTGTGTTACTGTTAATGTTTCTTATATGCTCAAAGTGTAGTATATATCAAATGTTTATGGGCAGAGGATGAGAGGCGATGGGGTAAGTCTAGTCTGAACTAGATAGAATTCTCTATCACTATTTTTTATGAAAATTAAATTATGAGTTTTAAATATAAACAAACAGTAAAATTATTCTGAATGGGCATATATAATTTCACCTAGAACTATCTAACATAAAGTAAAATGACTGAGATATAAATTTGAATCTCAAGAAAAGCTTAATGTAACTAGATCCAATTCAATCAATCTGGTAGTAAGGGCATGGTATTTGTTATTAATGGAAAATTACTCTAAAGACTCCTGATCCTAACACACAAAAGTAAAAATAAACAAACACCATGTATTGAGATCAGGTTACTCTGTCGATGATTAAAATTAAATCATGTGCTCTGTACCCATGAATATCTTCCTGAGTAAAATATGACTACTAGTAAAACAAAAATACACTTACAAGTAAAATGTTGAACCTCAAATGATGCAGTATGATTTTATGTTAAGTGTGGCTTTAACAAAGCCACCTAAAGCATCACAACTCAACCCACACAGTCAGAGATTAAGGCCTGAGTCGTCATCACTTGTTTTGTGCTTTGCAGTGTCAGCATACACTCCACGGCAGGCTGGCATTTTAGGACACTTCCAGGAAGAACCCTCCAGTTAGCTGGCATGTAGCTCATTTTTTTTTTTTTTTTGACAATTGCTTTGATGACACTGTAAGTCCCCTGAACGGTCCTGTCCATAGTCATCTACTCTAGACAGGACAGTGTCCACTCTCTCCTTCCTTAAGACTCCTTTGCCTCAGTCTAGCAACCTGAACTCATCGGGAAACTAAAGATTCTATTTTTAATGAACAGCCAAAACTTTCATATAAATTTTTCCATATATTTACAAAAATATTTGTTGCATGCTCATCTGTAATAATAAAATATTTAAAATAATCTAAGAATCCAGAGTGGGGAAATCATTATACAGACACATTTCTGGAAAGGATTAAAGGAAATGAAAGAAAGTGATAATACTAATTATCTCTAGATAATGAATTTTATGTTATTATGCATAACTTCTAAAGACTCTAAAATTTCTAACATAAGCAATTATTGGTTTGATAATGAAAAACAGTATTTTCAACTTCAAAAAATGTATTGAGGGGGGCTGGAGAGATGGCTCAGTGGTTAAGAGCACTGCCTGCTCTTCCAAAGGTTCTGAATTCAATTCCCAGCAACCACATGGTACCTCACAACCATCTGTAATGAGGTCTGGTGCCCTCTTCTGGCCTGCAGGCATACACAGACAGAATATTGTATACATAATAAATAAATAAATAAATAAATAAATAAATAAATAAATAAATATTTTAAAAAATGTATCGAAAGCTTTTGTTGAATTAATCCTTAAAAGGAAATACCAAAAGTATAACTGTGTGCAAGTATGTTGTAAGACAAAACTACTTACTTTTATATCAAAAGGTGATTTCTTCTTGATGTGAGGAGCCCAGTATTTACATGCTAACTGCAAAAAATTCAAACAAACAGTAGAAACATTAAATTCCAAATCCACACCACTGAACAACTTAGACAGGTCACTCAATGCAAAGCTGTTGTTTCTTAACAAAGCAGATGTAGGAATAGGGCACTGGGCAGTTTTAAAGGTACCCATATAAGCATACAATTTAGATATCATCCTTGGGCCCAACACAATAAATAACAGATTCCAACAGATTCATCTCTTTTCTGAAACCCCTGGCAAACGGTATGGTTTGTTTATAGTCAAAGTAAAAATGTTTTTGGATTACTCATAAAGAAATCCAAGGGCTCAAAAGATTTAGTTAGCTGCCTATGATTAGTTAGTCAACAGCTGGAAGCATTAAAAACCAGTTCCAAAATCTTCAGGAAAGTTGATATGTAAAGAAACAAACCTTTAAATGATTACTACATACCCAGACATAAGTAGACCAAATCTTTAAGAAACTACAGTATAAAGGCTAGTTATTCAGAGGATATAAAAGTTGGTGTTTTATATTTTAGTAGGTTAAATTTCACTTAGAAATTTGAACACAGATACATAATCTCTCCAGAAACTGAAGTGGACTGTACACCTGTCAAGAACTGTGGACTAGGAGTGGAGAAACGGCTCAGCAATTAAGAGCACTTGGTCCTTCAGAGGACCTGGGTTCCAACCCGATTAACATGCTGGGTGGCTTACAACTCCCTGCAACTCCCATTCTGGGGGATCTGAGGGCCTCTTCTGTTTTCCATAGGTCACCACACACATACATACACACACACACACACACACACACACACACACACGCACGCACGCACACACGCACATACCACTCTACTCAGCACATAAAAATACAAATTAAAAAAACTGAACACTTCATACTGATTTTTTTTAAAACCGAATAAAATCCTTTTAAAAAATGGAAATTCGTTAGGTGGTGGTGGTGCAAGCCTTTAATCCCAGACTAGGGAGGCAGAGGCAGGTGGATCTCTGTGAGTTCGAGGTCAATCTGGCCCACAGAGCAAGTTCCAGGGCAACTAGCGCTGTTACACAGAGAAACCCTGCCTCACAAAACACAAACAAACAAAGAAGAAACTCTAGCAAGCACAAAGATTCAATAGATTTATGAGGAGGTAACTGCATTGTCTTGCATACTGGTGGTACTTAAATGTCTGCTATATAGATAGACAAATACACATATGAAAAGATACATGAACAGGTGCTGGAGAGATGGCTCAGAGGTTAAGAGCACTCACTGGCTGCTCTTCCAGAGGTCCTGAGTTCAATTCCCAGCAACCACATGGTGGCTCACAGCCATCTATAATGAGATCAGGTGCTCTCTTCTGGTGTGCAGGCATACATGGAGGCAGAATGTTGTGTACATAATAAATAATAATAAAAAAAGATAAAGGAACAAATGAAGCCAAGGTTGAACTCTCCACTCTCAACTTAGTACAACCAGGACAGCACAAACTGCTCAGGAGAAACGTCACAGGAAGATATAAGGGAAAGTAAAAAGAGAAAAGAATAATAACAATAATAATAATAAAGCACGGTCACAGAGTCAGAACTTAGCTATGCTTTAACTTCTTGATCATTTGTTTAATACACAAGACAGAACCCTTCCTGGGCAGGTATCAGAGGCTCAGAAATCAACTCACATCTAACACCAACACATCACTTACCCATGACGGATTTCCACACTTTGAGGTCACCCCTTTGGCAACACCCTTAGACAAATACAAGCAATTTAAATTATGTCTTCAAATCACTTTCTTCACATTTCTACTCTGGCATTTTGCATATTAAACTTTCAGTTTCTCCAGATCTTCTTCCAAAGATCACAGACTCAGTGAATACAAGGATAACCTTTCTGCAGCTTAGACAAACAGCACATGGCAAGTCCCAGACATTAATTTTTGTTATCATTACCACTCAATCCTCCTTCTTCTCAATACTTCTCAATGACTACATCCATCTGTTCATGGACTGACTTGTCCACTCATTCCAAATACATACCAAACACACTCCACGTGTCTAATACAATGCAGGTGTCCAGGAGTACATGGAGAATAAACAACCGGTTTCTAGCTCAACTCTCACAACCTAACACATGACAGAATAATATGATGCTTATAAATAAATGATTTTCTCCAGACACCCCATTCCATCCTACAGTTTCAGTTTGGTATCTGAGTGAATATCAATATGCTTTATCCTCATATTCAAGAGCTCTTTCAATATATACAACTAAATGCATATCACAGTTAACATAGTCAAGACTGTACTTTTGATATGCCAAAGCAACCAACCTTTTCCATCTCAGTATATGCCAAAACATCCACGCAGCTGTTCAAGGCATTCTTAATTAATATCTTTCCTCCACAATCTATGACCAAGTCAATCTGTCTCAACTTGAGACCATAACCAGCCTTTTAACTTGAACAGCTGAGGCTCTCCAATCTCTCATATATACTGTATACTAACACTATCGCTATCCCTAGAACTACTTTTGTTCCCTTATCCCCACCTAATATCCATATTTTGGTAAGCTGATATTCTAACAATACTATTCACCAGGTTGCAATGCAAAGCCACTGGATTTAGAAGGAAATCCAAACCTATTTGTCCTAATTGTACACGAGCTAGTCCCTGTATATGGCTTCATACTCCTCTTCTACTCGTAATTCTCCGCCTTTTTTGGGGGTTGGTTTTGGCTGTTGATATTTGGGACAGGGTCTCACATACCCTAGGCTGGCCTTGAACTCCCATTCCTCTGGTCTTCACCTCTCACTTGTAGGGAATTAAAGGAACGTACTGTCACTCCTAATCCATTTTCCCTCTCAGTTCGTATATTCCAGCCACTGTAGCTCTCTTTACATTCAAACTTCACGACATCAGCACTTGACATTGCCCGCACTGTTTCCTTGTTCTCCCTCAAGTTGGCTGCTTATTTGCACTGAACTTTAATGGAGTTTAAGAAGTCAGGAATAGGCCAGGCGGTGGTGGCGCACGCCTTTAATCCCAGCACTCGGGAGGCAGAGGCAGGCGGATCTCTGTGAGTTTGAGACCAGCCTGGTCTACAGAGCTAGTTCCAGGACAGGCTCCAAAGCCACAGAGAAACCCTGTCTCGAAAAACCAAAAAGAAAAAAAGAAAAAAAAAAAGAAGTCAGGAATAGCCTCTCTAATGTGATGTAAAGAAAACAGGTTAAATCGGGATTCCGAAGAGCAGGAACAATGTCTAGAAAGTCAGCTAGAAATTACCGTGGCACATTTAAGTCACTGAAGCTTACAGTGGCGAAAGCTCAAAGTAAGAACGGGAGAGGCGTGAGCAAGGACACTTTAAGTGAAAGCACAGCACTTTCAAAGCTTTCAGTCATTATCCCAGGGGCAATCAAAACAGTGGATGAGGCAGCTTGACCCCCAAGTGCACTCTGAAGCAACCTGAAGAACGGACTGCAGGAGAACAGGAGGAAATATGTCAGATCAGGAAGCCTTAGAGTGGAGGGGGACAAGTTAGCACGTCGTCATGCAAGGGCTAAGTGAATGAAACAGCTTCTAGGATTCTGCCCTGACAAATCCGCTGAGACAGGAGAGAAGCGGGTGGGCTTAAAAACTTCCGCATTTACTCTTGAACCTAAAGAATAATTTCTAAAGAACTAACACGAGCGGGAAAGATTGAAAGCCCAGGACTGGTTTTGCTGTCTCCAAATCAAAGCTGCAGAAATAATTAACGTTCATAGACGGATCTACTTGTAGAGGGGGTCTTGTCAAACTAACAAAATTCTGTTCAAACACAAGTTTTGCAGTCTCTTTTCTGTCACCGCGGAGCGGACTCTTTCTGCGTGGCATTTCCAATATTTAACTAGTAACGGGCACGTACACGGGATATCAAAGACAATCCCAGGACCTGGCCATGCTTCCTCCCCGCTCACACAGGCAGACCCGCCGGGGCTCACCTGGGTGACGAACTCCGCATTGATCTGGGACACCGTGGGGGCCACGATTTTCTTGGGCTGCGCAGGGGCCGCCATCGCACCAGTCGCCTGCGGCTCCCGTGCAGACCAGAGGCCCGCGCTCGCAGTGGGGACACCAGAAAACTTTCAAGCAGCCGTCGTGATGTCTAGCCCCGAGCTGCAGAAAGCACCCGGACACTCTGGGATCTCACAGTTCCGCTGGGAACTTGTGAGAGAATCCCGGCGTTCCCCCGGAAGTAGAACTAGTAGGCCCGGAAGTTAGGGCAAGCGTTAAGCCCTAGCTAGAAAGCCAACTGCTTTTACCTGTTTCTTTATCGCCCCCTTATGGAAACTGGAGATATAACACCCAGCGTGCGGAATTAAGGTAACAGGGACCAGCCTGATAAATGGTGTTGGACACGGTTAGTAAAGGTGGGAGTTGGAAGAATAGGATTTAGGGTTTCTTTGGATGCTAAAGAAAGACGTAGTATAAAAACCATACTCATTCAAGGCATTCTGCGGCCTTAATAGCTGTCTAGAAGTATTGATTGTCATTCAATAAATACAGTGTAAAACTTGATACATTTTGAAATGGTTGTGTATCTTTTAAAGCATCACCAAAATCGTGACGATGAAATTGTCCAATGCCCTCAAAAGTTACTATGTGCCATTGTGCTCTCAGCCTTACATCACGTCTCACTCAGCCTTCTGTCAATACTGATCCTCTGTGTCACTGTTCATTAGAGAATTTTATTTAAGCTTTATGTAAATGTTTTGAGAAAAAAGAGACTATTGTACATAAATTTTAGAATATGCCTTTTTCTTTGTTCACCCAAAATTATTTTGAGATGCATCTGTGTTGTTGCTTGTATCAGTCACTGATCCAATTTTATTGCTAAATAAATTAATTTTTTTTCAGACAGCACAGTTCATGAATTTAGTAATCTGTTGCTAGACGTTGAAATTGCTGTTAGTTCTAGACTGCTATAAACAAATCCTCTACAAGCGATTCTTAGCCATTATGGAGAGACACGTTTCCTCTGAAGTAATACACTAGATGGTTAAGTCCTGTGATAAGTGTGTTTGTTCATCTTTTAAAGAGGCTTTTGTCTTTCCAAAGTAGCTGTACCTCACTAACATTTGAGACTTGTGTTGTCTTCTTTTTCCCACCAACATTTAAAATGAATAGTGTTAAATTTTAGTTAGCCATTTAAATAGGTATGTGGTACATCACATTATGGTTTTAATTCATGTTTCTCTAACGACTAGTAATGTTGAGTACCCTTTTGTGTGTGTTGTGCATATATACTCACTAGAAAAATACCTGTTCTAAACTTTCATCTAGTTTTTATTCAGTCACTTATTGTATAATCCTCACATTTGCACACACCTACTATTTACGAATTCATACACACGTTAAATGGCTACCTCTAGTAAGTTCCCTCTGGAGAAATGTAGGCAGGAGACTAGCAACTCATTCTCTCTCTTTTAATTTTATGGTATGTAGTGCCCTACCCAAAATTAATAGTTTGAAAAACATTAGCTGTGGGTCTGGAGATTAAGTACATAAGGTAGTTTTTGCCACTCCATATTTTACTCTTTATTTCTAGAGGTATAGCTAAACATTTACAAGCTTAAAATTTTAAATGCAAAGGAATCTGGATGTAAAATAACCACTGACACCTTATCTCCAAATGTAGCACCTATAAAATTGTAGTGCAGGTTTTCTAACGGCTTTGATGATAAATCTTGATCATCTGAAACTGATCTCTATACTTCCCTGCAGCTACCACATCTCCTATAATATATTCTTAAATAATAATAATAATAAAAACACACCCTGGAGCCAGGAAAGGTCTTCAAAAGCAAGGATGCCATTGCTGTTAAGTACTTCATGTGATAAGAGGACGAGAATACCACAAAGACCAGGAATGGGGCAATTAAAAGACTTCTACTGACTGGCTTTAAAGTCAAGTCTGTTTATAGGAGTATCTAAAAGGACTAGTGCCAACGTAGGCATCAGGCAGGCATTTGTGAGGGCTCTGGTCCATTTCTCTGTGACTCTTAGGCTTTGACTCTTCCAATTCCGTTCTGACTTGATGATTAGGTCACAGCACTAATGCGGAGAATCTCTGCGTGTACCGTTTCCCTCTTCAATCTGAATTAAGTGCAATCATGCACTCTGGCCACCTCCTTAATTAAGTCAGTGCTTTCCCCAGAGCCAATCTGGGTGACTCAAATGAGAGATGGAATATGCTAACAGGTTTGGAGAGATCCAGCCTGACTGATGGGCAGCAACTAGACTCAGTCTGCCCCAAATCTAGTACCGGAGAGATGTCACTATAGCTAGCAACACTCATTCAGTAACTATCGGGAAGGCCAACTTCAAAATTATAGTGGGAAGTAGGGATACCAGACAATATATGACTAAGAACTGAATGAGTGAAGAGACAAAGGAGGCAGTAGGGATGTAATATATTCCACCAGTTCTGATAATAAAGTAAGAAGGGTGAACGATGACAGTAGTCAGAATAACAGTCTTCACAACCAGCCCCTGCATGCTTGCATGTGTTGTCTGTGTCCTGTGTATGTGAGGGTGCGTGCTGTGCCCATACAGGGGCATGTGAAGACCAGTGGTCTACCTATTCTTTGAGATAGTCTCTCTCATGGAATCTGGAGTTTGCATTTAAGCTACACTTGGCTGGCCAGTGAGTTAGCCCCCAGGACCTACCTCTCTCCACTCACACCCTATGAGTGTGCAGGAGCTACACAGATATATTCCCGGCTGTTGTGGGTGCTGGAAATCCTAACTCAAATCCTCATGCTTGCTCAGCAAATCTTTTTATACGATGAACTATATCCCCACTCCCAACCCTGTTTTTAAGGTAGGTACAAGGATGGTGTTCACTATCTTTTTATTTTTTTCTCCAAATATGCCCTCATATTTCATCAGTTTCCATATCATCTTCATATATGTAATGCTAGTACAGATGGACTCAATCTTACCTCCTCTGTCTATGTCTGCAGTTGGTTCACAAACATACCTTGGAAGGAGATGGCAGAGGTGAACTTTGCTGAGATTTTTGAGAAAGTTATACTCTGCTCTCGTGAGTAGGATCCCTCATTCATATGCCACCCTACTCCCCCTCCCATGAAGGAAGCTGAGGTACATTACAAAACATTAAAGAATCATATGGAAAATAGTCTGTCACCATGAAAGGCAGAGCAGATAGAAGGAAGCAGAATCGATTAAAGAACATGATTGGACAGCTTTACAGTAATCCAGCCAGTGGATTTCAAGTCATGGAAGGCAGTCTTATTGTTAAAGTGATTTGAGGCAGGTGACCCATTAGTTACAGTCAAAAGCATCTTATCATAGGAAAGCATTAGCTTTTAAAACGTGTTATTTAGAGGTAAAAGAATCAATGGGGAAGTAAAAAAACTAGACAATGTGGGATCTCCTCTGTATGTTATGAATATATATTTTTTATTATTGGCTGATAAAGAAACTACTTTGGCCTAAGGCAGGGAAGAATACAGGTAGGTGGGAAAACTAAACAGAATGCAGGGAGAAAGAACACAGAGTCCATGTAGCTTCTAAAGGAGAAAGATGCTTTATCGGTAAGCCACAGCCTCTCGTGGCAATATACAGATTAATAGAACTGGGTTCATTTAAGATATAAGAGCTAGCTAGGAATATGCCTGAGGCATTGGCCAAACGGCATTGCAATTAATAAAGTTTTTGTGGGATTATTTGGGTCTGGGTCATGGGGAAACAAAAGTACAGTCTCTGTTTACACTAGACATTAGGGAAAAGAGACAATTGGAAATTTCTAGTAGGGGGAAAGGAAGAAGGAAAGGAATATTCTAAGAAAGATGACGAGAAAGGACAGACATTTGTGAGTGGGGTTTGGAGTGCACTTGATTTGGCTTTGATCTCAACATAAATTAAAGCAAATTCATCCTCTGAAAGTATATGTGAGGATCTAAATGAGGTTACAGACAAAAAGTATACTGTTTGGCCCAACAAGTGCGGTCTCCTTAGCACATCCATATAAAGGCTCAGCATATGCCAAGGCAAAGTTTGCCCCAAGGGTGGTGCTCAGTGAGGTGGGTGGGCAACTGCCTCCATACTGTCACTGTGCCCTCCCTGTTCTCTCCAGTTGATGAGCACATCCCCTAGTTCTGTCCAAAGACTGCCAAACCATTTCCTAATCCAGGGAAGGGAACTGAGACTACAAGGGACCCGATGTCCTTCCAGTCCCCTCTTCAGTCTTCTCCACCACTGGCTTCCCAAGATGAACTCCGCAAGTCAACTCCTCCACCCATGCGCACATTCCTAGACTTTTTGCATGAGTATATAAAAATACAATATATGCAGACATTTTTCGTTTGAAATCATTTGACTTGCTTCAGGAATCTCTGTGCTGCCTGCACTGCATCTTATAGGCGTCTTCTCAGTAAAAAGAAAATAAAAATATCTGAATATTAAATGCTTGCAGTAAACTCTTCAATAACTTTTTTTCTTCTACACCAAGCTGCATCTGAGAATGTGTTTTCCAGATACTGTATTAAGTTGGAAAGAGATACATTCCATTTTAATTAACTTCTATATTTAAAAAAGTGTTTTCTCAAAACACTAACTTATGTAAATGTAATTGTGGGTTCAAATCTAATGAGTTACGAATCCTGTTGTGTAGTGCAGCCATCAATACTTCTAACAAAACCAATTAACACGAAAGCTTGATGACTGTGGTTACTACCAACAGTGACAATAGTATAGACCTGGAATATCCCCTAAGACTTAGTGTTAATAGCAGGTCCTCAAGCTCAGTGCTATTAGAAGGTGAGCGAACCTTCAAGAGGTGAGTCTAATCTTGAAATCTGCAGGCAAATGGATGGATCTAGAAAACATCATATTGAGTGATGTAACCCAGACCCAGAAAGACAAATATCATATGTACTTATTTTTATGGCTTTTAGACATAAAGCAAAGAAAACCAGCTTACAATTCACAATCCTGGAGAACCTAGACAACAAAAAGGATCCTAAGAGAGACAAACATGGATCTAATCTACATGGGAAGTAGAAAAAGACAAGGTCTCCTGAGTAAATTGGGAGCATGGGGACCATGGGAGAGAGTTGAAGGGGAGGGGAGAGGAAGGAAAGGGAGCAGAGAAAAATGTATTGCTCAATAAAATCAATAAAAAAATGTGAAAAAAAGAGGTGAGGGCTAGTGTGACATGTTTCAGAATTCTTTACACCATGAAAATATCTTTGCCAAGGTGCCTTCTGATTAGTTTAATGAAGATCTGAATGGCAAATAGCTAGGCAGGAAGATGTTAGGCGGGACTTCTGGGGACAGAGAGAACTCTAGAAGAAGAAAGTGAAGTTGCCAACCAGACTCAGAGGAAGTAGCATAGGCAATAAGGAGGGATGAGGTAACAAGTCATAAACAAAATGTAAACTAATGAGTTACTTTAAGTTATAAGAGCTGGTGGGACAAGCCTAAGCTAAGGCCAAGCTTTCATGCTTAGTAATAAGTCTCCAAACAGTTATTTGCGGGGTGGTGGTCCCTATAAAGAAAGCATGTTACAGTGACATATTACATTTCTGATTGAGTTGGGCCTTTGAACGGGATTGTAGGACACTGTCTCTTGCGCTCACTCTCTAGTCTGCAATGCCATAGGGTGAGAAGTTTGCTCAACCACAGACTTCCTGCCATGATGCACCACCTTCTAACAGGCCTAATGACACATAGCTAGCTGACCACGCGAACTACATGAATAAAACCTCCAAGACTCAGGGCCACAATAAACCTTCTTTTGACGGTGATGACTCCAGGCATTTATTAAGCCATAACAGAGAGTTAACAGGAGTTATAAGCAAAAGGCAGTTGAAGCCCAGGGAAGGAGATGGTTGGGTAAATCGAAAAGGCTACCAGAGGCACTAAGCTAAACTTTGAGACTCAACGAGAGCTTGCTAGTTTAGCTGAGAGATATGACACACTGTGTATCCCAGTTCATACCATTGCTCCTGTTCTTCACAATTGTTCCCTTGCTTTCTCTAGTGTTAACAGAATTCCACTTAGTGCTGAAATTCTAAGCTCTTCTAAGTGATGAGAAATCAAAAGATAGGGATTAACTGTCCTCTCTCTGAAGCTTCTAAAAGGCCAACACCACTCAACGTTATTACACAGATCTTGCAAATACTATCTCTAACAAAGGTAAGGTTCCTTGACTTCTAAGCCTGAAGCCTGTTGTTTATCTGCCCTAAATGATCTTTAGTTCTAATAGGTTGTTTTATATAATACATGATAGAATCTATATTTTCCTGCATCAATTTTAAAGGCTTTTCTCCCACAACTGTTAAGGAAATAGAAAGGAATAAAGCCTGATTCAGCTCTTTCATTGAAGGATGTGAATGTGTGTCGAATTTAAGCAAAAACTAGATAGACAATAAGATGCAGGAAGAATTATGGTAAAGTACTACTAGTACAAATCTGGAAAGTCAAAGGGAAGGGTAGATAAGTATGTTATATAAGTAGGTCATATGACAAGCAATGGAATTAGCATATTTTTCAAAAGTGATAAGGAAATATCACAAATAAATGATGTATGTGAGGCCAGAGATAGCAGAGCAGTTAAGACCATATACTACCTTTGTAGACAATCCAAGTTCTGTTCACAGGACCCACACAGAGCAGCCCACAACCACCTGGAAACCCAGTGCCAAGGGACCTGATGCCCTCTCTGGCTTCCATCTTTACCTGCTCCCTCCCCCCACACAACTGCATATAAATATACATGATTAAAAAGTTTTTTTTTTAAAGAGATGAAGTGCATGATTAAATAAGCATGTAACCTTAGGCAGAAAGTGGCACCTGTAGTTTATTTCAATATGCTGTGATTTTTTTCTTTAAAAAATGCAAACTGTGTAAGATGAAACTTTATTTTTAAATTATTCTGAAATTTGAGTTTTTCAAGACTGTTGACCATTATCTACTTTCCATCAACATATAATATATATATTAAAATCATAAACACTGTTGCAGTATGAAACATGGAGCAGTAATTGCCTTGCTCAGCTAATCAAACTCCTTCATCATGCTCAAGCCTTGAACCACCCAAACAAAAAAATTCTAGTTCTCTTAAAAGATATTTATAAAGTTTATTATTTCCAGAAAACCAAAATAACTGACTCAACAATAAGTAGAGTTCTAGCATGCAGCAAACCATCATTTACCATGTTTATCTTAACATAACTTCATACTTTATTTCTCTTCTACAGTTCCCATAAGAAGCTCGCAATGATAAGTATTTTGTTACAGGTACTTCAAATAGCACTACAGTACATCTCTTGACAAAATTTTTACGATATTCCAACTTTCAATATGAAACAGCTTTAAAGGGCATAAGCCAAAACACAAAACAAAAAAAACAAACCAAAACAAAAAAGTATCTTATAATTACTCAGGCAAAGATTCATATTCATACGAGCACAACATTCAACTCTCCCTGTTTAGGTGGGAAAGAAACATGTCAGGCATTTCCCTTTAAATAAAATTACATAAATAATTGGGGAAGTGCCTAAATCCATAATTTCATACATTAAATAATTCTTGAACTTTTACTCTTGGAAAACACAAACTATTTCTGCTTTGCTTTTATGCAACAGACATGTCCTTCAAGAGTTCTGTGCAAAGCCGATTCTGTGAACCACGTCTTGCTTGTACAGGAAAATACACCTCAAATCTCAAAGAAACAGAAAAGAGGTTATTCCTTGAAGCACGTGGCTCTCCTCTTGAGAGGAAGGCACATCTGTTTATCAGTTACTCACGCTATCACATTCCATCTCTGTAACTGAAACCCAAGTTTCTGGAGGATCACCTGGGCTGACAGCTTCCCCTCCTTCCCCTTCCCACAGTGCAGCTCTTAAACCATGGCCAAAACTTACACTTACTCCACTGCCCACACTTCCAACAGCGGGTTTTCCACCATATTTAAGTGTGCTAAATACCCACCCTAGAAAGAGAACAGCTACCCCTTTTTATTGCTGGAAGATGTTTGTCAATGATTGTACAAACTGCCACAAAAGTGAAGGTCAATCTGTGACTAAAATATTTCTCCCACAGAATAGGAGTAAACGAAATATTTTTGTAAAATTATGACAATACTGTTTAGAAAAAAAAATGATGCCCTGAACTCTTTCACCATCTTATTCCTATACAGGGACAATATCCTTACTAACTGAAGTGATAACGAAGATCAAAATAATACTACAGCGTTAGTATCTTTCACAAAGGAGCAAAAACTGAAACTACGAAGCTACTGCCATTTGATCAAATTTAGCAGATTAAACTTATTTAAGTCATAGGGCCACTCAAAGAGGTGTTAAAGCAAAGTTTTTGTCCCTGGCCACTGCTGTCAAGCACCAATGAGCAAACAGGTCCACTGCATTTAAGTGTCTAAAACAATACAACTGCAGACAAGTCAGAGAAGTTCATGACACCTGGGAAATACCCATATAAATGTAAACGATAGTGAATGGTAAATACTCCATGGGCTCAACCCACCTTCTTCCTACTTTTCAATTCCTTAGGGAAAAATAACAGCAGGGTTAGGAGGGGACTCATCTGTCTTAGAATGTAAAATTCAAATTCTCAACAAAATCACTGTGAAAAAGCTGTAATTTCTCCCACCCATTTGCACATCTGTTGTCCTCTTGTCCTTTAACTTTTAGGAAAAATGTTTTGCAATGGAGCTTAAGTGTACATGTAAAATAAAGTGTGGCAGGGTGATTTACTAGAGCTGAATGACAATTCTGGCCTCACGTTAGGAGGTATGCATATATATATACACGCAATGTCTTAAGGAGTGATTCAACATATGAAGGCCAGACTGAAGATGATGGAGCTGCAACTCTAATACGACCAAGGTCATACACGGACAACCTTAGATACCTAGTTATGCCATCAAACTGTGCTATTCCTTCTCAAGTCATTCAGTCGTTTCCGATGTAACACTGATTTTATTTAACTTTCTCCTTACAATGCAGGACAAGCAATTGCCTATGAAGTCATTCTACCTAATGCTGGCCTTCGGCAAAATGTCTGAGGGTATTATATCACCAGAGACCACAAACACATTAGTGGTTTTGTGTTACATAACTGCTTTCTCTTGAGGTCGTTCTTTAAAGTGAGTGAGCTGATGTCTCTTCCAGTGAGGCGCTTGTCTGAATGTTTTGCCACAGACTGAGCACTCAAATGGTTTCTGCCCTGCATGGATTAAATAGTGTCTCTCTAGTTTGGATGGAGATCGGAAATTTTTACGACAAACACTGCACTGGTAAAGGAGCCCATCACTCCTTTCAGGACGGCCTAAGTAACTGTAACAATGACGGCTCTGCTCTGACTCCAAAAGTGTGTTAGCGAGGTAAGACTGCCTGTTCCTACAGTGGGTACCGAGAATGAAATCCTCTGGTTCTGCCTTGACCTCAATTCCAGCTCCCTGATTGGACTCCGAGCCCTCATACTTCTGGAAAACACGGCCCTCACTCTGTTGGGAAGCATTATAGCTAACACCATCACTTGGATGGATGAAAAGTTTGTTCACATTCCCAAGGTTCACTTCCCAGAACGAGCTATAGGGAAGCTTTTCAGTATGAGTCAGTTTATGTCTTTTTAGGTGAGCTGACTGTCTAAAAGATTTCCCACAGACATTACAGCCAAAAGGCCTCTGTCCAGTGTGAATCAGATAGTGTCTCTGGAGTTTAGAGACAGAAGGAAACACTTTCTCACATTTATCACAGGGGCACATTTTCTGGCCAGCATGCATATTTTCACTTGAATCTGAAAAGCCACACTGGAGCATGTCACAGTTATTAAAGTGTTCCTCACCTGATGAACCAAAGATTGACAAGTCTTTATTAGTCACTGAACCATCCATAGTTAACATGCTTCCTGTTGTAAAGATACCTTGCAAACTTTTACCCATATTTTGGCTCTGGAATTGCTTTTGCCAAGAAAACGGCAAAGTTAGTGTTTTCTTCTTCTTTTTGTTAACTGTCTTACATGATCCACATCTGCCAAGAGAACCCACAAATGTTCTCTGACTTTGTTCCGGGTTCTGCTCACCAGCAGTACGTTCATAATTTTTCAAGCAGTTGCTTTGAAATGTTCTTTTCTCTGATTGAAGGTTATCTGATTTTTTACCCCCAGCACGTTTAAGTTTAGCCAAGAGCTTTTTAACAATGGTCTTATAGTTGCAGCTTCTTTTGAGCCTGTTTGGAATTCTGCCACCTCTGGCAGGAAGACACTTGTGTCCATTCAAAATCTGCTCTGACTCAAAACATTCTTCACACTGTGAACACTGAAAAGGGACGATATAAATAGAGTGGACACCGAGAGGATTATTCTCCTCAGAGTCACCCGTACCACCATTTTCCAAAGCATCCTGCTTCGCATTTAATTTATTAGGTATGGGACATGATTCAGGAGTCTTTCCTTTTAAAGAAAGATTCTGAAAAGTCTTATTCCTAGTGTGGATTTGTTTATGCTTCAGAAGTTTGCTTTGAATCTTAAATCCTTTTTGACAAAAGCAACACTGAAAAGGTCTTTCTTCTGAATGCGTGAGTTGGTGGATTTTTAAGTGAGTTGACTGTCGGAAAGATTTACTGCACAGGACACATTTGAAAGGCCTCTGTCCAGTATGAATGAGGGCATGCCTATCGAGTTTTGACTGTGATGGGAACATTTTGCCGCAGATTGTACACGCGTGAATATGCTTTCTTCTCTGTGTAGTGCTATACTTGGGATCAGGCTTCGAGCACGGGTGTAGTGCCCGTCTCTCCTCCGCAGCGAAAGTATTATACCCTCCGTACACGGGCCTCTCCTGCTTGGTCTCAAGCAATCTTCTGACTTTAACATCATTGTGATAGGATTCACTGTGAAGCTGCTGGTGCTTCACAAATGTCTTCAGATTTTTAAAGTGGCGCTGGCAAATACTGCAACTGAAAGGCAGACTGTGAGTTAGCTGGTGTCTCTCCAGATGAACCAGCTGCCGGAAGTTCTTATGACATACATCACATTCAAATGGCTTTTGACCGGTATGAATGAGATAATGCCTAGCTAATTTTGATGGTGTTTCAAAATGCTTGAAGCAGATGTTGCAAATATACGGCCTGTTCCTAGGGAGTCTGTTGGCTACACGCTGCTGAATCTTCACCGTTTTTCGGTTGTTTTCAGCCATCGTATTCTTCAGTGGCATACTCCGATGAGCTCCATGGCATCCTTAAGCTCCACAAACATCTACAGATTAAAAGAAAAATAGAGTATTAATTATCAGATTGTACAAAAGCAAGTAATTTAGGCAGAAGATTAAAAGTAAAGAGAATCTCACGTTCTTGTATTTTCAAGTAACAACAACCATCTTAGATTAATTCTTTAGAATCACAGAACTAATTTTAAACAGATATAATTCTTGAGTTCTAAAGTTCTACTTTTCTACTTGATAAGCTATATTTAAAGAGACCTAAACTTGATTTCTTAACATTAAATAGTCCTTTTAGTTCCAACTTTCTTCCTTCAATATTAGATGTGTCAATGAGTTGCTTGGTCATGATGATGATAATGAAAAAGGAACAACAACAACAAGAACAAGAATAAGGAAAAGAAGAAGAAAGAGGAAGTAGCAGTAGTAGTAATCGTAGTAGTAGTCGTAGTACCTGGTATTGTGGGACATTTTTTTAAGGCCACCAATCACAAGCTAGACACAGGAAGAAGAATCATGGGTTTGAGGCCAATATGGGTTATCCAGTCATTTCAGGCAAGCCTCAGCCAGTGAGGCCCTGTCTGTTCTAATAATAAAGAAATATATTTAAATTGATTAAAAGGTAAAGATTTAAAATACTAAATGAAGACATATTTACATTGAACTATAGTACCTACTGTAGCCATGCTCTGGGCATAGAACATTTCATTTATTCATATTTAGATGGTTGAACTACAATATTAAAACTATGTCTTCTTAATGGCACATGCCTTTAATCCCAGCACTATAAGCTGAGGCCGCCCTGATTTACATAGTGAGTTACAGGATAGCCAGCACTAAAAAATGAGACCTTGTCTCAAAATAAAATAAAATATAAATAAATATTTGCTCTCATTTATTTCTCAACATCAACAAAGATGCCAAGAATAATATTCACAGAAGACTCGAGTTATAATCCTAAATTTGTCACTGCATAATATGTGTGTCAGGAAAAAGGGAATTCAAGATTCTTTAAAGTGGGAGCCATGCCTTCTCCCATACCAAGCTGCTGTACGAGTCAGTGCAATAATGGATGTGTATGGATCAGAAAACCGTGAAGCAACACAGAAATGTGAACTATTACTGAGCTCAAGATTAACCACATTTTAAGGTGTGACTCTTATCTCCTTATAATATTGTGGGTTTCTAAGATAAGCATACTAAATTTAGTTTACTTCTCCCTTCTGCTTTGTTGAAGGCTCTGTAACAAAAACAAGTACAAAAGAATGAGGTTGACAAATTGCATACTTACATATGTATTTATGAGTAAAGAACAGAACGCTGAATGTGGTCCCTTCATCAGGCAATAAAAACCTGCTCTGTACAGTTGTCTCTCAGACACACTACAACTTAAACATTCCACTGTTCATTTTTATATTCATTTCATATCACTGTCCAGAAGAGACAATTTTCTTCTCCTTTTATTACTATTCCATTAGCCTTAATTAAGACAGGAATTAAGACAAAAGCTAAGCAAAGCAAAGCAACGCCAGTGCTCCCATTCTAGGATGTAAGAATTCAGAACTCTATCCGAACTCAGAGCTCTTCTGTCTGCTGGCCTGCCAGGCAACCTATATGTTGTTCATCATCTCTCCTAGAAGACACCTTAAGCACAAAATCAAACACACTCACTGTGCAATCTGAACACGAAAAGAACAAAATTCGAGACACACTATTTTGCACTAGTTACTTATCACAGAGCTTCTCAAACTACAGGTCCATAGTCATTACTGGACTGTGAAGTCAGCTCAGCGGATGATCATCAGCCCCATCCGTTTAATAGAACATATACCCTGTAGCAAGTTCTCGAACATATACCATGTGGCAAGTATAAAAATGCTTTCTGAAACTTCAGGCGGCAGAAGGTGAAAGGTGTGTGCAAGCTGTTCTTCACATACCTGTTCACACAATTCTAGGCAGGGGAAACTACAATCAATCAGTCACTGAGTTCCGTGAGAGGTAATCTATTACGGTGACGAAGATGAGGGGCCACAGGCAAGTGTACTAAGGAAAGCAACAGAGTCCTCTTTTCTTCCCATGGGCCATATTATTTTTAAATATGCATGCAAAATTAGTGTATTAGTAGCCAAATGGAAAATGTCATTTAAATAAGAAAGTAAAACAGTCAGACCATAAGTCACTCTATTAATTAATAAAATACATCATATAACCCATCAACAAACAGCTGGGCTGTGGGAACTTTTACTTCACTCAGTTAAAAAAAAAAAAAGCTAATTGTAAACAACCTGCAGGGATTCCTAAGCATGATGGCATAAAGTTAAGAGCTATGAGAGCTAAAATTACCAGAAACCCAGCAAACTGCAAAGAACTCAGTAATTTCCTTCATTCCTGTCAGGCAATTAATTTAATTCTTCTTGAGCAACAAATGTCAAGGTGGTCAATCAGGACAATGAGCCAAGCTTAAAGCATCAAACCTCTATTCACCTGTTACAACAGTGTAAGAGGGACAAAAGAAGCCAGTTCCCCAGTGAACTCTTCAACAGAAAGCTGGCAAATTGAGTGTTAAGTGGATACAGTGTACAAGAGAAAAGCTTCTCACAAAGGGCTCCAGACTCCTATGGGCCAACGTGCCAGGGGGAGCGAGGGCTGGTGAAGGGCTGAGAGGAGAAATGAACTGTATTAAGTCTGGTGCGGGAAGACAGCTTCTCTCCCTGAAGCAGGTAGGCAAAACCTCGTAATGACTGTGGTCAAGCTACAGGGTTTGGGCCTGGAATAGAGACTTCTCCATTCTCTTTCTATACTTCTCCTTTTCTCTCAGTAATTGTTTCTATTGAATACCACCCCCTCTCAAAACAAAAAGTCCCACAACTAAAGCTACACAAGGCAACTATCTGATTATAAATAACAAGAATCGGTCCCATAGAGCGCCGGTGCCCCAAAGGGTTGCGACTGAACAGCCATCGCTACTAGCATCAAGACCGGCTATTCCTGTCTCTTGCTTTGGGAAGGCACTTGATGAGAAGAACCCTACCTTGTCAGAATCATTTGTGGCAAGTGGTGATCTCACTTCCTATTTATAAGTAAAAGGTCAGAGATTTCCACACTCCAGGCACAATCCCCCATGCGCTTAGAGGTTTAATCCCATTTCAACTGAGTGTCTTTTCTCTCCACTGAATTTGCCATCATTAAAAAAAATACACTAAGGCTATTTTTTATGCTAAAGTGAAACAATACAAACCAATTGATGCACTCAATGACTCAATCTAGATATTATCACGGAGTTCAAACAACATTAAGCCAGGTAACTATAAAAACGGACATCAATAACATCCAATGTTGTCTCAGGGTCGAAAACACCATTGTTTCCATTGCTTTAAGGAAACACCACTGAAAAGACATCTCAAATGCATCACAAAAGCAAATGAACAAGAAACGGGAAACACCTGAGAAAAACATCGACTTCCAGCTGGAGAATTCTCTCTGGTGACATTTACAACAGTCTTAGCCTCTTTCTACCTTGTTCTGCCCACTGCCAACTCTCTTGGCCTTGAACCATCAGCTTTGCCTTAACTTGAACTATATTTCCAGCCTAATCTCCGGCAAGCGAAGAGCATTTTGGGGGTCCAGCTGAGTTCAGCGGCTGTAAAAATCCCATGCCCGGTATGGGCAAGGGTGAAAAGCTCCACTGACTGCAGCCAGACGATGGAGTGCAGGAGAAGAGCTGAGTGAAAGACGGGAAAGAAGTGATTTGATCCCAGGAGGCTGGGCACAAGGTTCAGCTCTTTTGAGTTTACCGCTCCCACGGAGCGCACGCCAGGAGCTGAGGTCGTGGCACCCTGATCGGTTCCCCGAGAACCTCGGCGGGGTTGAGGCAGGCCTGACCCTCCCCGGGGTTCATTCCCCCCTAGCACGCAGGCTCCTGAGGTCCTCCACACGCACCTGGAGCTGCCAAGGGCCCGGCAGCAGTGCATCTCCCAGCCAGGGGCTCGCGAAGACAGCAGGCGTGCGCACGGCCGTAGGGTCGGCGCGGCGACCGGCTGAGTGCGCAGGCGCGGCGCTCCGGAGCGCTCCGAAAGCCGTCCTGCCGGAAACAGCGTCTCGCGATCTCTGGGCCGGCGCTCGCTTCGTGGATGACCGGGGGTCCTAGCGCGGTGTCCGCCGGGTACCGCTATTTCCGAGGAGAGAAAAACAGAAGACGCAAAAAGGGTGCACTTGTGATATGAAAGACATTCGTCAGTATTGCTATAGGAAAGGGTCATTTCAGGTTCCCTATCCTCAGCTTCCCAAGGGACTAACTGGGGACATCGCCTTGGGCTCCTGGGAGCCACTCTAGGTTCAAGTCTCTTGCCAACACTAAGGTGGCTCCCTTAACTAAGATGTGCTTCCCTGCTCCCCTATCCAACCTTCCTTTATCCCAATCTTCCTGTTTCCCCAAGTTCCCCCAATCCTCCCCTTCTCACTTTTCTCTCCCCGTCCCCCTTATCCCCAACCCACCCCACCCCCAAGATCTCAATTTTCTCCCCGGCAATTTTGTCTACTTCCC
>NW_026067902.1:24503905-24513673 GCF_014885135.2 Alexandromys fortis | reverse complement strand
ACACTGGAGCACTGGACTGAGCTCCCAAGGTCCCAATGAGGAGCAGATGGAGGGAGAACACGAGCAAGGATGTCAGGACCACGGGGGGTGCACCCACCCACTGAGACAGTGGGGCTGATCTATTGGGAGCTCACCAAGGCCAGCTGGACTGTGACTGAAAAAGCATGGGATAAAACCGGACTCTCTGATCATGGCGAACAATGAGGACTGATGAGAAGCCAAGGTCAAAGGCAAGGGGTTTTGATCCTACTTCATGTTCCGGCTTGGTGGGAGCCTAGCCAGTTTGGATGTTCACCTTCCTAGACATGGACGGAGAGGGGAGGACCTTGGACTTTCCACAGGGCAGGGAACCCTGACTGCTCTTTGGATTGGAGAGGGAGAGGGAGAGGAGTGGGGGGAGGGAGAGAAGGGTGGGAGGAGGGGGAGGGAAATGGGAGGCTGGGAGGAGGCGGAAACTTTTTTTTTGCTTTTCTCAATAAAAAAAAAAGGTGCACTTTCCATCGTACGGTTACCAACCCTTCATTATGGAAATCCCAGACAGGACCGACTGCAAGACTCGGCTCTTACTGGAATGGAGGGTCAGAGTTCTAAACCCACTTATCTTTTGTAAGGTCGGGGCTGTGGATAAAACTGTATTAGGTAATTCTGGATTAGGACTGTTCTCAGCAATTCATATTTTTGTCAATACAACGATGAGGGTTTCTGGAAAGCCACTCTTGTCAAATTGGTAAGCTTCGGGTTCAGCGACAGACCCTGTCTCAAAGAAGTAAGTTGGATGCAATTGAGGACCACTGTTGTTGAATCTAGTCTCCACATACATGTACACACATAGAGTAACACATGTATACAACAAAACTCAGCTTCCCTTTCTTCATTTGTAAAATTGGGACATAATCACTTATCCAGTGATATATCACATGAAAAGCATCAAGAATTCACTTCTGAATATATAAATATCAACCAGGCCTTCAAGAACAGACAGACAGGTATACTGTGATAATAGATCATATGTGCAGTGTGTATGGAAGATAAAACTTCTTTGGGTGGAAATGCATTCTGAGCTGAAGCTCTAGTCAGGCATTCATGCAATGTCTATGTTTATCAAGGATTTCCTGCATACCAAGCCTATTCTAGGAATGGATAAATTTTCAGAAAAGTAAAAACAATCCATCACAGTAAATTTTATATACTACTAAGGGAGGTAGAAAATAAACAGTAAAATATAAGATATGTTGAACATTAGTAAGAATAGAGGAGAAGTCGGGCATAGAAGGCGGGAAGTTTTGTGGGCAATGTGCTGATTTGTTTCAGCTGTCAAATGGCGCAGCCAATGATGCACCCCAGAGTCTTAATGATTATCTAGATTAGGTTGGCCTGAAGACACGTCTTTGAGGAGGGAGTTGTCTTTGATGGTTAGGTGATGTAGGAAGACCCAGCCCATTGTGGGTGGCACATTCCCTAAGCAGTATAAGAAAGAATGGTAACTTAAAGTCAACAAGATCACATTTATTCTCTCTATGCTTTTGACTGTTGATGTGTGTCACTTGCTGCTGGAGTTCCTACCTTGACTTCCTGAAAATGACGGACTAGAAATGAAAACTGTCAGTTAAAAAAACTGCTTTTTGTCAGAGTGTTTGTCATAAAAACACAGAAGGAACTAGAACAGGAAGGACTCGACAACATCTTAATAGGTGACCAAAGATGGTCTTACTGAGAAATTTTGTGTGTGTGTGTGTTTAAGTAAAATAGAAAATGAGAGGAATAATGCATGGTAAGTGGAGGTAGTACTATACTACAACAGAGTGAGAACTTCCATCACAGACAGTTAGGTAGAGAAGAGGCCAAGCATAGAAGACGTAGGAGAAAGAGTGACAGATGGGAAACCCGTAGATCAGAACTGAGTATGAATTCCAGGAAGAAGGGGAAATAGCAGCCCTGTGGCTCATTCAGCTAATAACTTAGAACAAGTGTTGCTCCTCAGGTTGTTTGCAAAAGCTCGAAAAGGTCTTCTATACTGGTACTTTCTTGTTTGTCATTACATGTAGTTTGAAGACTTACAGAGGCAGAATCAGAAGCTCGAGTTTTAATGTGGTTACAGTGACGGGCCTCCCAGGAAGTCACCTCATTTCCCCATCTTCGTTATTTAATTTCTTTCCTGTTCCCTGTGGGGCAATCAACAAAACCACCTGCTTGCCTTCTTCATGGACATAGACAGCTTGCTAAAAATCTGTGTTCCTCAAATAGAAGCATCTATCTTTAAGCAATTATCAAAGAAAATATCCAACAAACACAGCTCCCTTTCTAAGAGGGGTTTTGTGAGTAAAATCTCTCCATCATACACTACCTTAGAAAAAAATTTGCAAACTGTTGTATATTTTGTCATACATTTTTTTGTTTTTGTTTTTTGAGAATGGGTTTCTCTGTGTAACAGCCCTAACTGTCCTGGAGCTAGCTCTGTAGACCAGGTTGGCCTCGAACTCACAAAGATCCACCTGCTTCTGCCTCAGGAGTGCGGGGATTAAAGGCGTGCCCCCCCCACCACCCAGCTTTGCCTTACATTTTCTGAAGACCTTAGGGCTTGGGGGATGAGATGAAGAATGAGGGAGGAAAGAAGAGAATTACTTAAAATTAGAAAACAGACTATTACAGTTGAGGTTTACCAAGGGCCACTGGGCCACTCCAACCTCCAGATAGGTTGCAGGATAGCTCTAAAGCTCCATTCTAGAGAACAGCTTTTGTGTTTCTCAATCTAGTTCAGCAGTTGTATCATTCTATCCACACTGTTCAGTTGTCCACATCTTGAGTCCCATCCAGGAATGCTGAGGATCTATAGTTATAGAAACATGGCAGTCTCATTAATTTGAGCTTTCCTTTGTACATGTGCATATATGTTTGCATGCTTATTTGTATATGGATGCATGCATGTAAAAAGGTGCATGTTGGAGGTCTGAAGTGCATTACTCGCCACATTATATGCTGAGGTTGGGTTTCTTACTGAACTGAGTGAACTGAAACTCACTGTTTCAGCTCGGCCAGCTAGACATCTTGTTTCTGGGAACCCCTATGTCTGTCTCTGCTCTAGGGATTTCCTGTCTCAGCCTCCATGTGCTGAGATTGCCACACCCACTGATGTATACGTGAGTCCTGGGCATCTGAACTCCAATAAGTCCGCACGCTTGTGTAGAGAGCGCTTTACCCATGAATCCATCTCTCCAGCCCCAGACTGCAGGTGTTGGCCATACTTGTTAAATCTTATGACCAGACTAACATCGTAACCCTCACTGGATAATTCTCTGGCAATTACATGCTCAAGGTATATTCCACCAAGGAGAGTAGGAAGAACTATGGTCCTTGCTGAGGTTTTTTTTTTTTTTTTTTTTTTTTGTCATGGGAGCAGGAGATCTTCGCGCCATGAATCTCCTGTTTTGGGTTCCTGATTTCTGAATTTTGGTGACAGAATTCTTCTAATGGATATATTATACCAGAAAAAAAAAGAACAGCTGTCTCTGCAAGAGTCAGAACAAATGTCATGTAGATATTTCCCCTCAGTTCCTGGTAACTAGTAGTTTGGATTTGGTATTTATTGAATTTGGTATTTATTTATTTAGGTTTTTGAGACAGGGTTTCCTTGTGTAGCCATGGCTGTCCTGGAACTCTTTCTGTCGACCAGGCTGGCCTTGAACTCACAGAGATCTGCCTGCTTCTGCCTCACAAGTGCTGGTACGCACCACCATCCGGCTTAACTTGTTATTTTAAATTGTGCATATTTATGAGGTACCCTATGGTGTTCCATTGTACAATGTCCAAATCAAAGATAGCATGCTAATTGCCTCAAACAGTTATCATTTCTTTGTGGGGAAAGTATTAAAAGTGTTCCCAGTTATTTTGAATTGTACAGTATATTATCTAAGGACGCCTTACTGTGACCTTATTTCTCCTATCTAGCTGTGAGTGAGTACCCATTTGACCAATTGTTCCATATCCCTCGCTGTATTATGTATTAACAGAAACTATATTAATTGCAACACTGCTTGGCCAATGACTCTAGCGTATTCCTACCTAGCTCTTACATTTTTAATTAACCCATTTCTACTATTTGTATTTTACCACAAGGCTCATGGTTTACTGGTAAGGTTCTCCAGTGTCTGTCTCCTTTGGTGGCTACATGGCTTCTCCTTGAGTCTGTCTTCTTTTCTTCTCTATCTCTACTTAGAATTTCCGCCCTGCTCTATTCTGTGCTGCAATAGGCCTAAAGAAGCTCTTTATTCATTAACCAATGAAAGCATCAAATATACAGAAAAACTTCCCACATCACCTCCCAACCTCCAACGTTTCTTAGTGTCTGATAGCATTTACTGCTCAATTTTTTATGAGATCAACTTTTAAAAACCCCTCCTATAAGTGAGATCATACAGAAGTATTTGTTCTGGCTTATTTCAATAAATATAATGGCCCTTAGATACCACTATACTATTCCAAATTTTAAAAGACTGAATAATATATCATTGTGTATGTACATCACATAAATTCATTAGCTGATGGAACTGTTGGTTAAATTTAGTCCTACGTATTTTTTAAGCTATTGCAATATTGATTTATTCTTTTCGGATTTTTGCTCTTGGCATGTAAAACTGTTACTGATGTCTGTGTGTTGAAACTTTGCCAGATTTATTTGTTCAAATTGGTTTTTGATGAAGCCTTTATAGTTTGTTGTATATAATGATCATGTCTTTTTCAAACAGTGACAAGTTAATGGATTCCATCATCACTGAGATGTTCTTTCCTTATTTCTGTTGCCCTACTCTTCTGGTTCGGACTCTCAATACTGGGTTGAATAAGTAGTGATGGTGGTCTGTTTTATCTTGTTCAGAACTTAAAGAGAAAGAATTTAGCTTTTCTTTCTTTGGCATGATGTTTATTGTGGTGTTTATTATGTGGAAATATTTTTCTTCAATACCTAACTTGTTCAGGATTTTTATTGTGAATTGTTGAATCTTTATCAAATACTTTTCTGCATCTGTTAAGATGAGCATGTGTTTAAAACTTCATTCTGTTGATGTAGTACATCACCTTTATTAATTTGCAAACTGACCATCCTTAGGACCTTAGAGTGTATCCTACTGATCACAGTGATTATTTTTGTTAATATGCTTTTTGTATTCCTTTGCTAGTATTTGGTTGAGGATTTTGTTTTGATGCCTATCAAGAATGCTTAGCTTATAGGTTGTTGCTGTGTGTGTACATATCCTTCCATGTAAACTGAATTTGAAAAAAATTTCTTACTCTTCAATTTTTGGGATAATTTGACCATTTCTGTTAGCTCTTATTTAAATATTTGAATTCAACAGCAAGCTCATCTATTGTTGATGGGCACTTTTAAGAATTATATTATAAAGTCAATTTCACTATTGATTGATTTGTTTGGGTTTTCTATTTCTTTGAGGTCAAGTTTCATTAAAGTGTTGTCTTTGTTTTCTGTTGCTGTGATCAAAACCATGGCCAAAAGTCACTTGGAGGAAAAAGTTTTATTTGGTTTTAAATGTCACTAGCAGTCTGCTAGATTTTGTAAGTATGATTCCCAGTAAGAAGCCATGTTTTTCTGTTTAAAGCCCTGGAGCTTTGTTGGTTATGTGTATTTACCAAAAGAAAGGAACCCATTTGTACCCTGGGCTAGGAAACTTGTTATTGTTACCTACTATTGTGTCACTGAGATAATACTGTCATAAAAATTTAAGAGGATGAATAAATTTTTTTGTCTCATAGTTTCAGAGGTATTAGTCCATCATGGTGTGTAGGGTATGGCAGAATAAAGTATCACCATGACATTCAGCAAACAAAGGAAAAGGACTATTAGAAAAAGCCAGGGCACAATACAGACCCCAAGGACAGACCCACCCCCTGGTTAATTTTTAAGTAGGCCCCACCTCTTACCTTTTACCACATCCCAGTAATGCTGTCAAGGGGCCAGTCCATTCACCTGGGCAGAACCCTCCCGATGGAGTTGTCTCTGGAGGACACTGAGACATGAGAGGTTAGTAAACCTCTCAGTTGTGTCTTATTAAGTCAAGTTCGCATACTGGTGCCTTCACCTCTAAGTCTGAACAGTTTGTAAAAAGTTGACATAACATCTCAACTTTTCCCAAGCTTCTGAGTTTCCTTTGTACACTTTTCTTTAAATTTCTCCCATGTTAACTGACCCAAAAAGCCTGATTTTTCCAAATGTTTCCCCAACAGTTATGTGGAATGATTTGCTGCTGAATCCCTTTAATATTAAACGCACATGTAAAAGTCATTTCTCCAACCAGTTATTGATAACCAACATTATAAAAAACCTGCCCTACACACCCAGAAATTTACCATACTGACTAGCCATATAAAGAACCCAGCTACTCCTAGGGAGACACTGGCAGCTAAGAAATAAATGCATTCTTAATTCTGTATTCTGGAAATGATTATTGTCCATATTTCGCCTGTCACCTCTATATTATTTGTGTGGAATATAGAGATTCTCCTTTCTGTATTACCTAATATTTATACAGTGTCTTTTGTGGCATATAGCATCAACTAGCAGTTCTAATAGTTCCAAGATCAGAATCTCATCAGTAAGGGATATTATTGCATTAAGAAATAATAGGCTTTAGTTAGCTCAGTGTTGAGTTGAGTTGTTCAGTTCCTAATCCTGGGCAGATGTGAATGTGTCATCATGCTGAAAATAGTCTTTGCAGATACATCGAGAAATTTCAATATGAAATCATTCTGGGTTTATAGTGAATCTTAAATGGAATAATGTATTCTTGAGAAAGCAAGCAAACAAGAAGAGCATGCAGAGGTGTTCATCTGAACACAAAGGCAAGGATGGTAATTTTTGCTGCCATCAAACACAATATTCCTAGACTGCTATACACTGAAGAGGCAAAGAAGAACTCATGGGCCTATCAAACCATGTCCTTTATGTTACCTTGTCTATTAGTCACTTTTTTGTTGCTGTGATTAAACACCACAACCAGGCAACTTACAGAAGAGAGATTTTATTTGAGCTTGTGGTTCAAGAGGAATAAGAGTCGTTAACGGTGGGGAGTCATGGCGGCAAGAGCAGGCAGCTAAGATCTCACATCTTCAAACATAAGCATAAAGAAGATAAAACTAAAGGTGACAGGGAAGGAAGTCATCCCCTGTGACATCCTTCTTCCACCAAGCCATACTTCCTCAACTTCCTCAAACAGTGCCACCACTAGAGACCAAGTGTTCAAATATCTGCGGCTATGTGGGACATTTCTCATTTAATCACCACACCTTGTAATAGTGTAACAGAACTCTAATGAGAATCCAGATATATGTTTATTATCTTGACAAGTACTCATTGAACAACCTAATGTACCAGACAGAGAAATAAGAAAATCCTTTTGGTTAACTGAGATCTTGATAGTGATGTGGAAAGAGAAAATAATAAACACAAAAAGCAAGCAAAAAGATTTCTTCCTTCTTTCCTTCCTTGTTCTTTCATTCCTTCTTTCTTTCCTGGGATTCGATTTGAACACAAGGGCTCACTCATGCTAGGCAAGCAGTCTATCTCTGAACTTCTATCAACCAAGGCAATCTCTGAAGGTGATAAGAATCGCTAAGACAGAGTTATTCGAAAGAATATTAGAATGTGAGCACTTACAGTTTTTGTTTTTCAGATCACATTGTCAGAAAAGGTCCTGGAGAAGATGAAATATGAACTGACATCTGAACATAAGAGCTAAGAATTTGTGTACAGGATAAAGAATGTTGAAAGCAGATGTTACAGCTAGTGCAGGGGCCTTTTGGTAGGAATTACTTGATTTCTGAGAACAGATGGGAAGGCAGCAGTTTTTGCATGGTAACTGAGTTAAAAAGGTGGTACTGACTTCAAGTTGCCTTGAGTGATAGGGGTTGGGTCCTGTGCAGCCTTCTAAACCACAGTTAAGAGTTGGTATTTTATTCCAGGCACAATAGGACACATTTGGAAGGTGCAAAGAAGGAAATAAAAGATGTGATTTGTCAAATGAATGAACTGTTGTCATGGTGATGTTGAAGGAAGGAAAGGACCCATAGTGTGTCAGTTTGGCTAAGGAATTAGATTCTCCTGTGGGACATATACCTTCATCATCAATAGGATAGGAAGTGCTGAGACTGACTGATTTTCTCCTCAGAGGCCCAAGGCTTATTTTTACAGAGTTTAGTTAGTGCCCATTCCCTCTTTCCACACCCATCACCTCTTCTAAGTGTTAACTCTAGGCTCTGACTCAGAATGTGCTTTGTTAGTCAGTTTATTCAATTGCACAATCAGAACTCCAATATTTACATGAGGAATTGATCAAGAAGCCTCAAGATCTGTGACTGACTGAAGCCAAGGTAGCAGTGGAGTTCTGGCTCCTCCCTCTTGTAGCTCTAGGTCTGCCAACCAAGCCCAGTGTCCCAGTTCCAAGGCTCCACATCCTCCCAAAACAGCATCAGCAACTGGGGATTAAGTGTTCAAACACATAAGTCTATGAGGCTCATATCAGATTCAAACCATAACTAAATGGCTGAACAAGAAGTGGAATATGTGATTTCCTGGACATAGCCTTAAAGGTAAGGAACACATGGTTACTCCCCTCCTTCTTTCTCCCGTCCCTTAGATACTGTACGAATTTGCCAGAACCCCAGGAGCATTCTAGTATTTTTACATCATGGAAACAGGCCAGTTCAGTGATCCCTCCCTCTAGGCTTTCACAGGTCGGTACTATCATAGTTAAGCCACCACTGCTTTGGTTTCCTATTACATACAAAGTTAATAATTAGTAATATGACACCCCACAACTAACACCTTTTCTAAACACACCAAGATAAATATGTTTGCTGCCAGCAAGGACCTAACTGGCACATCTGTTATTCAGGTTATGCGTGATTTAGTTTTTACACAGCAAGGAAGTTCCCTGTGTATTCAACCCAAAGATTTTTTTAACTTCCAAAAGAATTATAGCACATTTATTAGTATCTATTATTAAAAGCACCATGATTCCTCTAGGGAAGCAAGAATTGATCCACATTTTCCTCACAGCATCTCACATTTCATAAGCCCTTGTTTAAGATTAACTTGAATCATTAAACAACACAAAAATTCTTTTACAACTACAAAATACAAGCTGTCTTCTGAGAGACTGAAAATGTGAGTTTAATATAATGCATAATATAATGTCAAAGAGGTGCCCATAATCTATGCAGTATTGGTGAAGACAGTCCCAACTCCCGATTTCCAGCTGCTCTGGTTTCTGTCTTACCACACATCCTATTGCTCTGGCCAGATGTTATCCAACCTTAGGACAGGAATTTCTGCCCCTGTTCAAGAGTGCAAGTCACTAAAACAGGGAGGAACAATATGAAATGTATAACTAATAAAAAACTAAAGCATGTTTTCAATTTAGTTAATTTGGTTTTTCATTTGATATGTGTGGAGCATTTGTCTGTGTTTTAAAATCTGCTGTGTTCTATACTATACATGGCACAATTCTGAACCATGACCAATTATTTAAGTGATAGCTACTAAAATAAATCAGGAAATGTTCCAGTATCTTGTACAAGGTAAGACTGAATTTTTTAAGGTTCTTATTTTGTTTGTATACTTGGAGTGAAGAGTTGGCCACACAGGGCAGGTCATAACCTTCTGTAAATTCAGTCCCAGGGATCCAGTTCCAATTTCTGGCCTAATCAGGCACTGCATGCATATGTTATATGTACATGCAGACAAAATAATCATGGGAGAAT
>NW_026067902.1:24454713-24503884 GCF_014885135.2 Alexandromys fortis | reverse complement strand
TATATAGTGGTTTAACCAGGCATGGTGGTTTGCACCTCTAAACCCAGTAATTGTAAAGCAAAAGTAGGATCCCTGTGATCCAAGTCAATTACTTAGCAAGTTCCGGGCTAGCCTGAGACCTGCCAACAACAACAACAACAAAAAAAAACTAATTTATATTGATAGTTATTCATACTTGGCACTTTAGCCAGTTTTTAGTCTCTGTATTTATTAACTACCACACACAGCAAAAAGTAGCTTCCTTGATAAAAGTTGAGAACAGCACAAATCATTGGTTATATACATAAATATAATGTAGTTTGACCGCATGGGCGTTCAACAAAACAACAGTGTGTTCTACGCTAGGGCCTATGATCTCCCCAGTGATGAACTTTTAACTAAGTTTTACAGTATCGTGAATAAATTTCCTCCTGTGGTGCAGGCCTCATCTGAAATCAAATGTAGGATTGCACTAGTGGGCACACTCGGCAGCCACTCAGCCTCGTAGTTTGCAGGGTCCAGTGGCGGTCAAAACCACTGATATCTTTGCTCCCACAGCAGCCTGCTTTGCACTTCCGGCGCTCGGAAGTACTGTGTCAGGGAGAATGTTTCCTGGTCCGTTCCAGGTGGAGCTCACTATGTCCCACATGGAAAGTGAGTCGTATCTTCAGCTATGGGGTTTCATTATCTAGTTATGGTGGAGGTCAAGAGCAGTAGCGATAGCCTGCACGGTTCGGGGTGTCTCTGGGGTCTCTCTAAAACAATAACTTTTGGGGCACATCTATATCATGCCTAGAACTGAGATATTTTTGTTTAATAACAGCGCTGTGCACCCATGCAGAGTACTTCTGCTCAAAAACCTTTTAAAAAGTACTTTTATGTTTTTCAATTAGCTTGCAAACTAGTGGATTTTCATGAGGCTTCTTCATGCATCCTTAGTTTGGGATAATCTATCCCTTACTTTCTCTAGCCTTTAGCCACCAATACACCCTCTTTCTCCTTTTATGCCACCTGCGTTCTGTTGTCCCCCTCTAACTGATTTTTGGGGGGCATTTGGAGATTGTAGGTTTCTTTATAGCTTTTCCATGAGCCATTCATTTGGTTAAGAATTCCATTAACACTTCATTTCCCATCCTCTACCCTCCTGCATGCTTGAAACCTTTTACTCTAGGTATTTCCTTCTCTATTTTCATTTTACCTGCTTTTTTTCCTATCCACCTTCTCTCAAGGCATCCACTCACCAATGACCTTTTTTTTTTTTTTAACTTTCTGGCTTCTATATGTACTCCTGATTAAACATATACAATTTTATTTTAACAGCATGAGATGTGGTGATGGCCTATGTAAATGTGTGTATATGGTTCTAAAAGGGACAGACAAGAATAAAACAACTCCACTAACCATTGATTTGCCAATCTTTGGAGGACAGTTCCCTCCCTCTTTAAGACTTAGTGAACGTTCAACCTCCAAAGCCTCAGCATCAGCAAAACAGAAGCCTAGTAAAGCTAGCACAGTAATTTATGCATGGTTGTGAATGAACTGAGGAATAAAGTGGTATGTATTATGTGTCACGAGTCAGATTGTCAAACTAATATGCAGCGTATTTGTAGCTATTTCTCAGTCTCTGTCCAATCATTTAATAGTTTCCATCTGCTTGCCTGTGCTTTGGTGAATCTCACCCACCAAAAGCAAGTGGAAGGCTGTCAAGTAAAAATTTATTTCCTTTTCACCATCCTTGCCTTCACCACATTCCCTAGCACACCTTCTAAGTGGTCTGTAGACTTTCCCTGCCTGAGTCTGAACATGTCTGAATATTATAGACATACAAAACAAATATTCCTGCTTGATCTTGTGTGATCTATAAGAATATAATAGTATGAATGGATTTTGCTTACACACACATGCTGCAACACTATATATATAAATATATATATATAAAATATATATAAAATCTTTTATGCAAATACAGATGGATATTTCTTATTCTTTATAATGATTGCTTTGTGTCCCATTGCATGAGTATTCTGTTTTCTGGTGTGTGAATAGCTCCCTTTAAATATTTTGATATGGAAAAACAACCCTTCAAGCAAAATTTCTTTTTAAAATTTTTTTGTTACATTTATCTATTTTGTGTGCGTGTGTTTGTGTGTGTGTGCGCGCGCACATATGCATACATGCATGTATGAAGAGAAGAGGATAACTTACTGAACTCTGTTCTCTTTTTCCACCATGTGGATCTCAGTAGTAGAACCCAGATGGTCAGGCTTGACAGCAAGTGCCTTTGCCTGCTGAGCCATCATAGTGGGCCTAAGCAAGTCTTTTTATATTGCTGCTTTTGAGTGCTTAGGTGATGCTTTCTAATGTTTGTTGGCAACATATTTATAGAAATGAATATCTTTTATTTTTTAAAGCCAATGAGAACTCATCCACATCCACCTACAAACACAAACGAAAGATGGTTTTATATGAATGGTAAAAGTGGTTAGGAGCTAGATCCAATAAAAAAGATCTCCAACATCTTGTCATTTTCTTCTAAATTTAGATCACCAGCCTCAACTTGTCAAGAAAAATTACTCTGGAGATGTCCTTAAAATACTTTCATTTAATTTCATCATGTCTTTTTTCCTAAGGATATCTGAGAGGGGAGGCGCAGCCTGGGAAACAATCACTAGAGTTCAGAGATGGAAGCTGCCAGAAGGTGAGAGCGGCGCTTTCACAGTGGAGAAATGATGTGCTGAGGGACCTGGGTCATCCGGAGCATTTAGTAACCCAACCCTGTCCTTAAATAATGCCCTACTCCCAGAGGAGCATACACCCCGAGAGCCACCGAATGTTAGGTGTGGGCCTTAAACAAGTAGCTTAACTCTCTTCTACCTCAGATCCTTGAAATGATCATGATAATGCTGTCTACTTTGTGAGGTTCTTATGAAAAAAAATTAAGAACTACCATTTATAAAGCATTGAAGGGCCTGTAACATAGTAACCACTACACAGGTGTTAGTTAAATAAAATGCTAAGCAAAGTGTAAGCACAGAGGTTGTCCTGCCCTCCTGAAACTTCCTAAGCTGAAAGAAATATATGTACGTATGTAAAATTCTTCCTCATTCTCTCACCAACCCCTTCACTGTAGACACTTTTCTATCCAATGCTCACAGAAGCCCCACATTTCAATAGTCTGTTTCAATCAGAAATGTTAGGGTACAAAAATGTATTGATATGTGTAACTGATTTTCAGGTAATTTCTTGTGTATTCTTTGTGTTCAACAAACTGTTTTAGAACAAGAGCAGAACTGTAAGAATATATCATATAACAAATTGAGTTAAAATTCAGGAACCAAGTATGGTATATACTGTACTTAGCATTTTAATGCTACAGTTATTGAACTTCCTTTTTTCAAAGGGGGCTTGCCAGAGCTTCATACACTGCCTTGCAACTTCCTGCATTTTGATTAGTTGCAAAAGATTTGGACTCAAAGTATGAAGCTTGTTTTTTTTTTTCTGAAAGATCCAAGGTATGCTGTGCACTTTGAGACTTATTCTTTAGTATAAAGGTGAAGGCCTGATGAGGCTTTGGACAGATACTGTATCATGATTCAGCTTAATAACGAAGGTGAATGCCTCATTTCCTCATATTATCACTAGTAGAATTTGTGGGAATTGACACCAGCTTTAAGGCTCTTCTTCAGCTTAGAATCACACTCGTATGACTTCAGGAGAATATACTGGGTTGAATATTTGTGATCCTTCAAATTCCTGTGCTGGGATCCTGATCTCCATGGCGACAGCATTAAAAGGTTTAAATAACAGAGATTCAAGAGATCTTTCCTCTCACCCAGTGAACACAGGGGAATTGTGCCTCTTTAGACTGTAAATCTGCTGGTACCTTAATCTTGGAACTATGATAAATAAATTTCTGATAAATAAACAAAACCACTAGTTAATTGCATTGTCAAATAGCAGCCTGAATGAACTAAGATAACTATTTCTGAAAGTGAGGGACAAAATTAGCATGCTACAGGTGCTCACTAAAACATGGATGGCTAACTTTCAGAGATGTCTTGGATGAAAATGCTAAAAGGAGTCATTACACTAAATAAAAATATAAACAACAGATTGTCAGATGTTTATGCTTTATGTATATCTTTGTGTGTGTGTGTGTATGTGCATTATCTTGTTCTAGAAAGCAAACCACTTAGAGCTTTAGGGCTCTTCTTTCAGTACAGCAATTTGGAAAATATGACATTCTAGTGTAGTAAGAGGAGCTGGCTGAATCCTGCCCAGCTCCTGGCCTCCCGGCTAGCTTAGCCCCCCGAAACAACCAAACGAAAATTGTATTAAAAAGAAGCTGCCTTGGCCTTTTGATAGGGCAGCCCTTAGGTGGGTGGAGTAGATAAAACAGAATTCTGGGAGGAAGAAGGCAGAGTCAGAGAGAGCCGCCATGGAGTCGCCAGAGTCAGACATGCTGAATCTTTTCCAGTAAGCCACGACCTCGTGGTAACGCACAGATTAACAAAAATGGGTTAAAACAAGATGTAAGAATTAGCCAATAAGAGGCTAAAACTAATGGCCAGGCAGTGTTTAAATAAATATAGTTTCTGTGTAATTATTTTGGGGCTAAACTAGCAGGGCAGCGGGATAAAGCCCGCTGCTTGCCTCTTCCTACATTCTAGTTTTTTAACTTTATTCTGCAAGACTGCAAAAGCCCACGTTTTAACTTTCTTTTCAGACTTGAGTTGCTCAGGGAACTCTGCACTGCTTTCTAACAGCACCCCATGTCCTGATGAATGGTCATTTCCCTTTGCTAAGTCCTAACAGTTTTTCACGTTCTGCAATTTTCTCTGTTAAACAGCCCTAGGCACAACTGGTCATAAAGTCACAGGCAATATTAAAGTCTTAGACTGGGAAAGAACCATAGAGAATATCCAATCCACCTTCTCATTTTATAGTTAAAGAAATTCAGTACCCAAGAGGATAAATAACTTGTTCAATGCCATCCAGTTAATTTGTAGACTGGGCCAAAGTTTCCAAGGTAAAATATTTTTGTGGATAAAAATGCAGCTAAAACCATTTTAAAATTCATGCACAGTTCCTTTTGTCTTCTCAAAATGGCACAGTAATGCAACCTACAAAGCCAAGTTTGGAAGCTACTGCTTTTAATCCTGAAAACACTGTGATATGACAAACAGCTAAGTGAGGTATATGATTTATAGACTTTGACCTCAGGATTTCTTCTTAATTCAGGGCTGACTAGGTCAGTCTAAAGATATTCCTTTTCTTTTCTTAATGAGATTTCTAGAGAGCCAATGGCAAATAGACAAATACACACACAGAAAACATGTCAGCACAAGAATCAGGTTTAATAATATATTGTTATTATTAATATCTGTTACTATAATATCTAGCATTTTGTATCCACTCGTGTGGCAAACTGAAGCTCAAACAACATAATGTAAATTTCCTTGGATTCAGAATCTGAATGTAGTCGGAGTCAAGTGTGAGAAGTCTGTGGCTTCTCATCCTGTCCCGGTTGTCCTCTCCTTCCTCTTATGTGGCCATATGTAGTCATTCAGTCTATGTATGGTCATTTTCCTCTATTTCCTATGTTCTTTTTATAATACAATACATCTCACTAATGAGCAGGGTACTTCACACATTTCTAAATGTAAAGAGAATGTGCAAATGTGTGTTTCTTACCATCTTCCAATGGACTGTCCACCTTATGTCCAAGCACTTGAAACAGACTTGAGTAAAAGCGTGTACAACCCATCACACCTATATAAGCTTTGTCTACAACTCCAAATAGATATTCTTGCCTCAGAAATTCTTTGATGACTCTTTGGCTAGAATAGCCCACCTTTACAAGAACAGAGAATCGTGGAAACTTAAGTGAATCTTTGAAGTAAATAAGACTTTGTGGGAAGGGAAATCTGGGTCTTGTGACAAGGGGAAGGGCATGGTCTAGAAAGGAAAAGGTGGTTTCACGTGAACAACTCCTCTTGGCCATTAGACAAGTAACCTCCAGAGAGGAGGGCCAACAAGCAGCATCCAGAGTAGCAGTTTCTAATGCAACAGTATTGAGGAAGCATGTGACCAGATTAAAGACAAGAAAGTTCTAGGACAGAACATCTTTATGGACGTTATCTCTTGGCTTAAATTTGTGCAAGGAATGTAAGTAAAGATATTTGATATTCATAGGCACATACCCCCAAATGAGTTGTTTTTAAAAGAATAAACATTCAAAGGTATTATGTTCTGAACATGAATGTTCAGAAGTATGATTTGTCAGGACTGGAAAGGATATCAAAAATTACTTAATAAAGGTGGAATGTGGTTTGTTTTTGGAATGTTTATATGAAACCACTCCTGTCAAGGCTCAGGAATCTATATGGAAGAGGGGCAGAAAGAGTATAAGGGCCAGAGATGGTGGACGCCTTCAAGAAAATAGCGTTTTCAGATTCAACAGGGCAGATACACATATGAACTCACAGAGAGTGACAAGGTGCACAAGGCCTGCACAAGCTCAGGCTGGGCAAACTCCCAGCATGGAGGAGGGGAAGAGGCATGAAGTGCCACCCAAAGCTAAGAAGCTCTTCAAAACTGTTAGCTGTTGGGAGAGAAGAAGGTAGTTTTATTCAACGTGATGCTGCCTCTGACAACCACACCGCAGGCCAGGCCCCATACTCAGGACTCAATACAAACTGGACTCTATGCTGTTTTCTCTTTTACTCTTTTAAGAGAGAAAGAACATGAAGTTAGGTGGTAGCAAGACGGGAGATGGTCTTGAATGAGTTGGAGGAAGGGAAAGAATATGATCAAAATATATTGCATAAAATTCTCAAAGAATAAAAATACATACACACAGAAAGAGAGAGAGTGACAGAGACAGAGAGTCAGAGAGAAACAAAGATAGAAACACAAAAAGAGAGAATGCGACTTGTCCAAGGTCAGGCTTGAAGTTAGTAATGGAGCTCAGACCCCAAACTTGGTACTTGAGCTTCTGGGTTTCAAGCTAATATTAATTTTCTTTATCATATACACAGTCTGGAAGGATGACTACAGGATAGCTCTTATTTTTTAACCTATATGTCACAATAGAACTAAAAATAGAGCATTTTATATTGAAAGTCCAAGGCTTATCAGAGAGAGAGAGAGAGAGAGAGAGAGAGAGAGAGAGAGACAGTGAGTGGGAGCATTCACAGAGACATATATGGGGAGGGCATGGGATAGGAATCAGGTTTAAAAAAAAGAGGGAAGGAACTGAGATGTAAAATGAAGAGGGCACTGTCTTCCTAAACCAAGTATGAGAGCTTTATCTTCATATGGATCAAATTAGGAAGTGATGTCATCAGTAACGAGCACTCTAGTTGGTATAATAAGAACACAAAGAAGGGGATTACAGGCTGGTGAATAACGTTCTCACTGCCCCTTATTCCAATTTGGGACAACATATTAACCCCACTTATGTCTGCTAATACAGTCAGTAGTGTTTGCTTTTAAAATGAAGATCAGAAATTCAATGTTCTGAAGTAGCAAATATGGATTTGGCACTGATCAACAGTGCTACTAAAACTTAGTATTTGTGGTTTGTGAAAAACTGAGAAGCAGTCAAACTCTTACTATTTGCTGATCATATGATAGTTTACATAAGTGACCCCAAAAATTCTAACAAGGAACTTCTACAACTCATAAACACTTTCAGTAATGTAGCAGGATACAAGATTAACTCAAAAAAAATCAGTAGCCCTCCTGTACACAGATGATAAATGGGCTGAGAAAGAAATCAGAGAAACCTCACCCTTCACAATAGGCACAAATAGCATAAAAATATTTCAGAGTAACTTTAATCAAACAAGTGGAAGACCTGTATGAGAAGAACTTTAAATCTTTGAAGAAAGAAACTGAAGAAGGCACCAGAAAGTGGAAAGAGCTTCCATGTTCTTGGGTAGGTAGAATTAACATAGTAAAAATGACAAATCTTGCCAAAAGCAATCTACTGATTCAATGCAATACCCATCAAAATCCCAGTAAAATTCTTCACAGACCTTGAAAGAATGGTACTCAACTTCATATGGAAAAGGAAAAAAAAAGATAGGCAAAACAATCCTGTACAATAAAAGAATTCTGTAGGCATCACAATCCCTGACTTCAAACTCTACTACTGAGCTACAGGACTGAAAACAGCCTGGTATTGGCATAAAAACACACAGGAAGACCAATGGAACTCAATCGAAGACCTGGATATTAATCCACACGCTTTTCAAACACCTGATTTTTGACAAAGAAGCAAAAAATATCAAATGGAAAAAGAAGGCATATTTAACAAATGGTGCTGGCATAACTGGATATCAACATGTAGAAGAATGAAAATAGATCCATATCTATCACCATGCACAAAACTCAAGTCTAAATGGATCAAAGACCTCAACATAAAGCCAGCTACACTGAACCTATAGAGGAGAAAATGGGAAGTTCACTTAAATTTAAAAGAGTACATGAGGGGGGAGGCGGGGGTGGGGAAGAGACAGAGGTATTTAATAAATAAAAAAAAATAAAAGAGTACATGGAAATTAGGAGGGAGTTGGAGAAGTCTGGGGTGGACCTGAAAGGGTTAGAGGGAGAAACAGAAGAGTGATTATGATCAAAATATATTGTCTGCATGTATGAAAATTTTAAAGACTTAATGAAAAATTATAATTGAAAAATACCTAACAGAAATACATTGAAATGTTGATTTTGTTTACCTCCAGATGGTAATTGGAAGTGATTTTAATTTTTTCCTTATATAGTATTTTCTGAATTGTATTTCTTAAACATTAATTTTATTATTAGAAAAATGTGTTTGAGAAGAAGGCTATTGATTGATCTCTAGTCCAGTGTGGGAAACATAGTGAGGTTCTATCTCAAGGGGGAAAAAAAAACAACCAAGCAACCAACCAACACATTCCAGCTTTGAGATTCATGTTCTAAACCATCCAAGGACTTTGTTAAAGGAAAATCTTGATGTATGTGTACATTATCAGAAGGACTCAGCATATATGCTATGTCCACTTCAAACCTAGTTCCATGTGTTGACCCCAGTGTCCCTCAAAGTCAACTCTATCTTGACCATCACACATTGTCTTTATCACAGGAGAATGGCCTTTCAAGTCTTTGTGCCCTCTAGAGGACTGAGAAATATGCAGATAGAATCTTTTTACTCCATGGCATCGTCAGTTCTAGCCCCCTTTCTCAGCAGGCAATGGAAGATACTGGTAGAACTGGGCAGAGTTAAATAGGTTATCTAGAAATAAAAGCAGACTGTAAGTACAGTGGCTTCAGTGGTAATACCAGAGCCAAGCTTTGGATCTGGACAGGAATACTCTTAAGTGACGACTGCTGCTCCGACTGCGGTGTCATGATGATTATTTGTGATTTCATTGAATCCTGTAATATCATAACTTATGCTATTTCTTCCTTTCTCCTTTATTTGTTTATTGGATATATGGAAGCCCAGAAGGACAGCAAATAAGGACACTCCACTTTCCAAGAGCACACAGTTATTGAAAGCTGGATCTGAAGGTAGAATTCAGAATTTGGTTCTGAAATGTGTTTTTGTCTATAATAGAGTCCAATGGCCATCAGAGTTGCTTAACACCAGTTTTACATAAGAAGAAATTTAAAAATGTGAATTTCTAGGTTTTATCTCTAGAAATTATAAATTTTGTGGGTTGGGAATGGGGCCAAAGAATCAGGGTGAAGAGACTCACCATCGCTAAAGCTCTTCAACTTCTCAGATCTTTCTGAGTGACAAGCTGGAAGAAATGACCTCAGCTGGAGTCATAGGTGGTATGTGGTTGGGACTAAGGGGCCACGCTCTGGTTCCCGTTTCTCATACCTTGTGCACAGTCAGTACAGTGGAGCCCTTCATCAGCTCCACTCACCATGACCGTCATCCGCTGGTTACTATAGTTTGTGCACATGTCGGGGGAGGGGGTGGAGGAGAGGATCTAGTGGCGGTGTTTGCTGTGGAGGAATGCGGCAGACCTGTCGGAAACACGTTCCAGATTTTGCATTCTCTGAGGGATAATTTTTCTACTGGTCTTTTGAGATCATGCAATTAAATACTTGGACCAGAACTGCAATCTCCAAGGTGCTAATGCTAGAAGTCACCCTCAGCTTCCTCACATGACAAGTGTTTAATAATAGCTGCTTTAACAGAGTACCCCAGGAGTCGGCTTTTAGAGCAAAAGTCAAATAGTGATAAGAAAGAAAAAAATAATCAAGTACAAAAAAAAAAAAAAAAAAACGGAGAAAGATTTAGTAAGTAAAGATATTTGGGGAGACATATACTGAAACATTCGCTTTTATCTGAAATTTGTATTTAATGTCTTGTCTTCTTTTTAAATCTAACAACCACAGTGGAAGGCTCCCTATTGCCTGGACTTTTGTTCAATTATTACAGTGGTGAAAAGCTTGCTGTCTAAAAATATTGATTCCATACCACCATTCCTTAAATAGATTGAAATTGTCACTTAGTCCTCTAAAAATTACTTTGATAAGATAAACAGTCAATATTCAGACAAAGGTGTCTTAGTGGCATTGGGAGATTCAGGGGTGAGATAAGGAGAGAACCTGAAGAAATGCTGCCTGCATCGGAAGGCTCAAATACACAGGACAAATACACATGGCCCGAAGCTGAAGCCGGATAGCGGCAACTAAGAGAAATTCTTGGGACAGTGAAGAGCTTAATGTAGACCATAGTTCAATATCTGTTCTCTAGAATTTAGGAAGGTTTGCCTCTACGAGGGCCATAGATTCTTATCTAGGGTTGGGTTCAGTAGCTAATAGTTTCTTAGTGTACCTTCCAGTCCCAGGAGTCGGTAATTTAGTATACTTACGTACGGATAGCTCTGACACTTTGCCTTGAATATCAGACCAAATAGCTAGTAGCATAGCAGCATAGTTGTATAACTTGCTAACAGGCCATTTAGACTGCCAGAGGGCTGTGGCAAAGCTAAGCTCCAGTGATAAGAAGGTCCTGATTTATTTTGTTATTATCTCTCCCCGTTCATGTGAGGCACCAACTGTCACTGAGAGAGAAAGGTGTCTCGGTTCAGTCTCTTGTTACCATATAAGCCATATGGCAAATGTGAACTTGACATTTCCTTACTTCAGTTACTTATTTTTTCCAAAGGAGAAAAAAAAAAAAACCCTCACAATGTGGGGGAAAAGACCCAATAGCTCTCGCGAATGTAAAATATGGATAGGAACTAGATGTGGGAAGAAAATAAGGCAACACGACAGTGTTAAATCAGCAATAGAGTAACACTAATGCCAGGACCACAGCAGACCAGACGAAGTTCTAGATACTGTGTTAGGAATAACACAGTGCTTACGACTCCATGGTGATAAAGGCAGCAGTGACGTCCGTTTCAGGGAAGAGAGAACGGAAAGAGAAGTCCCGCCGTCTGCCTGTGGTCACCTAGGAAGCATCAGGTACCCTGTTAAATTGCCGCTAATGAAATCCTGATTTCCTGACTTCATTTGAGTTTGTTCAATACTACGTTTCTAGGGAAGACTTAATCAGTTTTTTGAGAAAACACGGCATTCAGTCCCATTTCAAATTAGGAAGAATCTTTGGCTCAATTCCTTTAGTCTCTAAACGTCCCTCGGTGGCCTTTCTTGGATAATTGCGAACAATATCAATTATATCTAAGTGGGCAAATTGAATTACTACAGACGAACGATTGATTTTTTTAATTAGCATTGATTGCTCAGTGGTTATCTCAGTGTAAAGATTTTATGTTGTGAATCTTTAATTTAATCGCTTTATTAAGGAGTGCAAAGGTTGGCACCGCAGTGGCAATGAAGTTCCCTTGTCCCCCTTTACTCCTCAGTGATGTGGCAGAAGCCTAAGACAGTCACCAAAACAGCTAACAGTAAGGAGACAACATAAAATCATATGTACCTTTAATTCTTTCTCATTTTAGGGCATTTACAGGGCTCACAATGTTTTTCGGAAGGAGTTGGTTTGGCACAGTGACTGTCCTACTCACTTATCAAATATTGATATTTTTAATCCTTAGGTCAAATTTACAATCATCTAGTTAATCAGGATTAATAGTGATCAGGAACTGGTGTGAATTTAAAAGGTCAAAAGCAGGGCTCAACTTTTTAAATCTCACAAACACTTTTGTTTTCCAATAGTAATAACTGTGTGGCTCTCCCTCCTTTTACTCCTCCTTCTTCCTCATATCTCTCTGCTTCCCTCCCTTTCCTCCTCTCCTCCCTCCCTCTCTTTGTCTTTCTCCCCCTTCTCCTCTCTCATATTTTAGATAGACTCTCATTAAGTTCCCCATTTGTGTTTAAACTTGTCATCCGTCGCCACAGTCCATCACACCTGTTCTGCTTTTACTCCAGATTTGTAGCTGTGCACTAAGGTCCCATGTATAAATCTAAGGAACATTATTATCTGTAAATATTAAGTTCACTAATTCATATGGGCAGCCAAGGGACTGGCATTGTTTTGATTTACAAACACTGTCTAGGACTAAGCCTCTCAGTAGTCTATTCTGCAGCAAGAGCTACGTAGGACCTCATCAGTCTCATTGAATCATTTTCTATTTCTCATAAGTTAGGTAAGCAAGTGCTTTATTGAGTTCTCTCTAGTTTGTGCTACGCTCAGCTGTTCAGAGTTGAGTTTCTTGGAATCAGCTGGTGAGTGGACAGGGAGGTGGTCAGTCTAGATGGCTCCAGCTGGGAGAATTTGATTCTTGCGTAAGGTCTTCATTGCTCAGCAGCGAGCCCAGAGTTTTCCTTTATCAAAGGGAGAATGTTCTCAACACTTTGTGAAACCTAGCCTATGAACACACCCTGACATACCTACACAACTCCAGTCTCCAAGGCAAGCTCCCAGGCAGCTCAACAAAGCATGCAGGACAAGACCTTTGACACCTTGAGTGGAGTAACCACATTGTAAAAATGGTGAATCTTAGCCATCTTTTCTCCTTCTGCACCATACTAGTTGAGTAGCTTACGTAAATTTAAATTAACTCACATAAATCTTTCCTAGTAAGTAGATTTGAAAATTCAATTTACAGGTCATTGTATTATTTATATTTTATGTATTCCCATAAAAACATTTGCCTACATTTACATTTTTGTAATTAGAAATCATTTGAAAAAAATCTATTAGATATATTTCTATTTATTAAATCTATTTGCTATATGAACATTTTCGCAGGAAACTAAAGTAATCACAAGACATGTTCACAGGAATTGTTAGACTTCTGAGGACCATTTCATACCATTGGTACCTCTGTGCACTGAAATAGTTATACACTTGATGGCTTAGCCTCTAACGCAGTGGTTCTCAACCTGCAATCCCCGTGGGGGTTGAATAAACCTTTCAAGGGAGTTGCCTAAAACCATTCTGCATATCAAATATTTACATTACAACTCATAACAGTAGCAAGATTTCAGTTATGAAGTAGCAGCAAAAATAATTTTAAGGTTGGTGGTCGCCACAACCTGAGGAACTGTATTAAAGGATCGCAGCATGAGGAAAGTTGACACCCACTGCTGTAAAGAGTCAAAGTGAGTGAGAAATTGAGACAACACAAATGGCAAACCCAGGTCTTCCATCCCATCCTGCAAAATAATGGGAAAAACTGTGGCTTTGTATGGTGTTTTAACTGGAATGAACTCACCTGGATGATAACTTTAATTTTTGTAACACTATTGCTTATGATTTTGTTTGGATTTCGGCATTTGACAGTATAATCAGAAACATCTGGATGGTTTTTCCTCAACAGTACCAAATACACATCTGTGTGGAAGAACGGTCTGATTTTGGCATGCGCTTGGCATGTGTATATATGCTCTGTAACCAGATGGGCTACACCATCTGGGTAATACCAGAGGTTTGGTTGTAAAGTGTGTATTTATGATTAGGAGGTAGAGATAAGCTATCAGAATTACACATACTCACTTGGCAACACCCCTAGATTCCAACATCGCTTCTCTATGTTGGATCAAGTTCAGGAACAATTTAAATATATTTTCACAACATTTCCTAAATGATTGTATTGTAATTCAATGTTATATTTGGCAAGCTCAACCTAGAACACAGTAGCTAATGGTGCAAACTGATTTTATTTGCATACCATTGTTAACCACTTTCATGTAGTACTTACCCAATGTGTCAGATTATTATGATCTATTTAATGACTTAATGGATGAGATACATTGTTCTTAAATTCAATTATACCCTTTGCACCTCTGGAATCAAGGTCATGTCAGAATTTCTATTATGTAAGTGGCTGGGTTTAGCAGTTTTAAACTAAGCTATAAAAGGTGGCTTCCAAATCAAATTGTAGTAGTAAAGGTCAGTGCCTGAGGGGCCCAAATTTTATATATATATATATATATAAGTTTTTGTGCATCTCCTGCTTCCTAAAATACCTTTAAGGAAAAATTCCCTTATAGTCTATGCACAGCAGATGGGAAGCCTTTCATTTCCCGTTTACTTTATAATGCTAGGCTTTCCTGCCTTGTTGAATGGCAGCCATTTCTCAGACCATCTGGCTTTTAATCTACACCCCAGCATTTACTGATTGTTACTGATTGTATCACCTCAGGCTGTTACTTAGCAACTTTATATCTCACCTATTAAATGGACTATTAACAGTACCTACTTCTTAGAGTTGTAGTGAGGATTAATTAAGATGCTATGACTATGTATTTGGGATCCTATGTATGATTTGCACAGGAGTTGGCTGTTTTTATGATGAGAAAATAGATTTTATATGAGTCAATCGAACATCAGAAAAACATCTGGAAATCCTAGGCTACTGAGGTGAGCGAGGCTCAGCCTTCACTGATAGGTATGAAATAGGTTATAACTAGAAAACAGTCATCACTAACATCAGTAACTCTTCTTCAGAAATTAAAATGCTTATTAGTTATGAAACACTGCGATGTTAATAGTTTTTCTTTGGAAGAAACAAAATTTCCAGAAGCAGTTATTTTAGTTAATTTTGGAGCCCTAGTCAAAATGACATTGTTGGTGAAACACTAGACAGCTCTCATCAGCTGAGCATTAATCATGAGAATTTCGGTACGTTTCCTTCTCCAGGTGTGGGGACAGAACCACTTCTTTACCATTTTTTTTTTAAAAGTTAATCCACAGATTTGGTTTTGGACTGGTCCTGTGCTTAATTTGTTCCTAAAATGCATACAGATAAATTCTCGTCTCAGAAGTTGGAAAATGGCTGATTCACCGATAGGTGAATGTGTTTTCCCATGTACTCTCAGAAGCCTCACTACCCTTTTGCTGTTGCAGCTACATGCTTCCGCAGGAGACAGATGGCTGTGGGAGGGATCCCACACCGAAGCATGACAAGTGCGACATACATGACTGCACAGATGCTTCAGATTCCTCCCAACGTGAGTACACGTGTCGGATGTCACGAGCCCTTGGAATTTCCAGTAATAAATATATATTAGAAGCTTTTGTGTCAACACATACTGTCAAGCCTGGTAAATTATAATTCTTAATTCAATTACTTGAATTTCACCTCAATTAAAATTCTTTGGTTCAATTCAGGTTGGTTTTAATCGTGTTTTCCATCCTCTGACATAGTATGGTGACACTCACACAATCTGCTGTTTTCACCCTGCCGTGTTACAAATAGAACCCTAGGCTGAGGAAGTCCTGCAGAACTCAGCCTTATGAATGAGCTTTGACTGTATAAAGGACGCTGTTCACATGAATTCCTTTTGCCGGAGAGAAAATAATCTGTGACCCTTGCTGGGCAGAAGCAGTAGGCAGAGAATATACAGACACAGCAAAAGGAAAAGAAACTAGTAATATGGAGAAGATGAAGGATAAAGCCTTGTAAACTGAAGTAAGATTATAAAGAAGAATCATCTAAGTATGGCTATAGTTCATCCAATATATATACATATATATGTATGAATTAAGATTTTATTTTAATGTTACTGATACCTGTAAGTCTGTGTCTGTGTGGGCATGCTCAGGCTCATTGTAGATGCCTACAGAGTTCAGAGTAGGGCATTATTTCCTCAGAGTTGGAGTTACAGGCAGTTGTGAGACACCTGATGTGTGTGCTGAGGACCAAAACTCAGGTCCTCTGCATGAGTACTTTGTTCTCTCAGCTCCCCAGCCATTTCTCCAGCCTAGGATTCAAATATATTTTTTAAAAGTTGAAAATGATCTGCAGTGTCTACTGGCAGAGAATAAGCAAAATGGATGGCGTTAAGAAATCTTAAATAGCTCATTTCTGACACTTTCCTAAAAGTCCTTATTGCTATTTCATAAATTTAATTCAGCTATATTAACTGAAAAAATGGCTGACATAAGGAGCTATGTTTTTTTCTTAAAATTGGACTGCTGTTATGATCCAGGTGGAAAGAGAAATGCAATACTTTGTATTGCACAATGGAGTTAGAGAGTAGCGCATCCAACCAAACAGATGTACAGAAATCTACCTAGGACACTGGTGGATAGTGTCCATAAGACAGGCTTTCCTGGGAACTGGGCTTCTTGACACTACTACTTTATTGCATATTACTGAAGGAACTTAATAAGTAACCTTAATATTTATTGGTTAAGAGTGAATCACTATCAGCCCACTCAGGCATAGGTGTGGAATAAAATTAATAATTTTGTCAAAAATAAAAAGAATGCAGAGGAGTGATGACTGACTGGACTCTGAAGATGTCTTTAGTGCTGTGGTTAGAACATCTGATGTCACGAGAGGCCAGATTATTATTTGAAGGGCAAGATAATCACAATGCAAGAATCAGAGTAAAATATAGCCCCAAACTTCCCAAACTTTTCCAACTCAGGTGGTTCTCTGTGGTGGCCTCAGGTTACATACTTCTAATAATGTACATTTTCCATTGGATTTTATTAATTTGCATGCTGTTTGTTAACACAATTGGAGTTTCTGTGTCTTCTTTTTGTGGCATTGAGCAGGGAGCTGTGCATAACAGAGCACAGCGCAACATGTGCATAACATTATATAAGACGATGATATACTCATGAAGCTGTGATGCTTAAACTCCAGAGAGATGAATGAGCTGACAGGCCAAACAAATGCCACAGGCTTGATTTCCGCTTCTCAAAAGCACCTTCTGACAGATCAAATTATTTAGTATCATCCAAAGGAAAAAACCCTAGGAAATCTTGAAGTTGGAAAAAATCATTTATTGCAACTCTGAATAATATTTAATACAGAAATAAGAGCCAGTAACTATGTTAAAATGAAAGAAAATTAGGGCTGGAGAGATGTCTGCGTGGTTAAGAATATTGGTTGCTCTTGCTTTTCCAGAGGACTAGAGTTCAACTCTCAGTACCCACATGGCAGATCACAACTGTCTGTAACTCAAGTTCCAATGGATTTCACTCTCTCACACAGACATACATGCAGGCCAAATACCAATGCACATGAAATAAAAGTAAAATATGAAAGAATTCAATTATATGTATGTTCATGCTTGTATATATGCATGTTTATGTGTTTGGGGGCTCAAGTGTGTGTGGTGGTGGTGGTGGTGTGTGTGTGTGTGTGTGTGTGTGTGTGTATAAAAATCTTAGAAAATCTACCGCAAAAGTTGATAGCCACCGGTAGGTAGAAGAATTATCAATGCTTTTTAATATCTTTGCTGTTTTTATGTTTAAACTTTTACAATGACCATATTTTATTTGTATAACCAGAAACAAATGTAATTAAATACAAACTAAACCACAGACCATCTCCACAGCTGGCCCAGCAATGAACTCAGAAGTATTCCAGTTATAAACACTTAAGTAATTGGAAATTGGGGGCCACCCTAAGAAGTAGTCACCAGGGGCTTCATTTTGAATAAAAGCCCAAGGAACTTGTTTCAGATTGTGTCAACTTTCATGTTACTAATATAATTAAATCAAGTAAATCAGGTGGGCAGAACGCCAGCCACCCTTCACGCACACGTCACAACTGTCTGCATGCTCACTATCTTCACCTTGCTCAATTTTTACAGTTTTCATATGAATATCAATTCTATTTTTCATAAACCTAACCTATAAATGCCACAACCTCTTGGAGGGATTTCCCCAGGCTTCATTTTAAGCTCCACAAGAAAAGATGTAAAAGAGACTTTTCTTTTGTAAAGTGGTTCTATAATTCTGTCCAATATCCATCATTTTCAAGGCCAAGTAATCATATTTAATAGATCCTAAATTACATTCTGTCAGGCAAGGATTCCCTTGATGATATTAACCAGTACAGAGGGCTGACAGTCAGAGACCTGAGAGGATGACATTGTTCTATGGAGGGCTTACACACTTTCCTTTGCAGGAGCTGACCCTACTAAGTCTGCGGTGCTGCAGGACCTCAGCCTTCATCCATCCTTAGCCTTCCTGGAATTACCCATAAACTCCTCTCCCCTCCCCTCCCCCCGCTTTCCTGTCCTAAAAAAATCACTTTTAAAATTTAATTACTTGGCACAGTTCTGAGGAAATTGCCATCATGAATTTATTTTTACAGTCTTAGTCCCGCAGGATAGCTAGAGGTGTAAGAGTCTACCTACGCAGTGTCCAGGGTGAAGAACTGGAGAGACAAAAGGCTGAACAATGGAGGCAACTAGTGACTTCCATTGCTTGTGTAGCATTGCAACAATGTCACAAAGTCTACAACTGTAGATATTTTCTTGGCAGAAAAGAGGGCGAGGCCATGATGCTAGAAACTAAGCATTTCACAGTAAACCCAAGGAAAGGGAAGAATTGTGAACCAGATTTCCACCAGGGGAAAGTTCTCATCACTCTGTTTTGGAGCATCTTTATGGGGGTAACAATCATTTGGAGATGTTTGTATCTCAAAGACATCAGGTAATAAAGACCAGAAGAAATTAAAACCCCACTCTTTCTACAAATAAAACAAGTTAAAGTTTTTTGAGATTCAGTGATGGAAAAACTCAAACATGGATCCTTCTGTTAAACTACATCTTCTTTCAGAATCCACATGCTGTGTGGCCAGCCCCTGGTGCTCATAAACCTCACCTCTTCTCATGCTTACTTTGTAGATAGATTCTTTTCAGTGTTACAACATGATGCCCACAACCAAACACTTTTAAATTCCTGAAATCTTGGCTTGGGCTCTAAGATTTGGATCACATTTGGTTTTTGAATGAGCTGTCTTACCACATAGAATTGGTTGTTATTTGCTCTAGAAAACAGTACTAATCCAGTTGCTCCAAATGTCAAGATATATGGATTTTGAAACTCTTGTCTAAAGACACTCTTTTAATGTATGTATGTATTTGTTTATTTAAAACAATCTTTTCTCATTTTACATGCTAATCCTAGTTCTCTTTCTCTCCCCTCTTTGCCCTCCCCTTACCTTCTACCCATCCCATCCCCATCCACTCCCCAGAGAGGGAAAGGCTTCCCATTGGGAGCTAACAAAGTCTAGCACATCTCTGTGAGGCAGTACCAAGGCCCTCCCTTCATGTCTAGGTTGAGCATGGTATCCCTCCAAAGAGAATGGGCTCCAACAAGCCAGTTCAAACACTAGGGATAAATTCTGGTCCCACTGCTAGTGGCCCCACAGGCTGCCCCAGCCACACAACTGTCACCAAGAGGGAGAGTAAGGAAAGAGATTGTCTAGATCAAGGGAGCCATTATTGGGCTAGGAAGAAACCTGGCACTAGGGAAATTCCCAGGAATTTACAAGGATGACTCCTAAGCAATAGTGGAGAGGGTGCCTGAACTGGTTTTGCCCTGAAGTCAGATTGATGACTACATTAATTGTCATCATAATACCTTCATCCAGCATCTGATGGAAGCAGATGCAGAGAGTCACAGCTAGCACTGGAACGAGCTCCCAGAGTCCAGTCAAAGAGAGGGAGGAGCGATAATATGAGCAAACGGTCCAAGATCGTAATGGGGATCCCCACTGAAACAGCTGACTTGATCTAGTGGGAGCTCACCAACTCTGGACTGACAGTGGGGAAATCTGCATTGGCCCAAACTAGGCCCTCTGAATGTGGGTGGCTGTTGTTGTGTGTCTAAAGACACTCTTACAATACTTAATGGTACAGCAGGACTTACATACAATCAGAAGTAAGACAAGCTCAAATTAGTAGAAGAAACAATTGTGGAGATAAATTTGTTTTTTATAATTTGATGCATTAAAAACTCCTTCACACAGAGGGAGGCATTCTCGCTGAGCGTTTTCCTTCTCTCTTCCTCCTTTTTAAGTTCTTGTATTTGTGGCTTTGCTTTTCATTGCGCACATTTTTTCTTCTGCTCAAAGCTATACCTTCTCCTTTATATTCCACTCTCAGTTCTTTAATGTTTTTAATGCACCCACGGAAACAAATAATAAACTAAATTCAGCCTCCGTGCTTTTCCTTTAAATGTAATAAAACACGGGTGCAAAAACAGAAGGCAGGAACCGCATGGTTTCACGATTGTTTCTTCTGTCTTTCAGCACCATTGATTCCTCCTGATGCTCTTTCTCACTTCCTCTTTCTGAGAAGTCACTTCCTGCTTCCCGATAAATCACTCAGGCTAAGATTTAAAGGCATGTTACCATGTTCTGATACACTACACTAGTTTAATTTTCATATCCTTCTAGCCCAAATTGGTTTTTCATTGACAGGGCTCAGCTGCCTTCTCTCTCTCTGCCTGCTGAATCACCAGATGGAAAGTCTCAGTCAAACTAGTATTATCATTTATTTCCACTGCGGAAATATTAAGCAGGCTGGAATTTGGTGATTTCTTTTGATTTTTTAAAACAATAATACTATAATTAGAATAACAAAATGTGATAAGCTTTTCTGAGAATGAATCTGGATTTCAAGGGGAGAGGGAATTTAAAATCCAACCATCAGCTCTCCAGTAAACCTGGGTGATTCACTGGATTTGTGAGACACCCTGCTTTCACTTCTGTGTCTATGAAAGATGATAAAAGACAGCTTGGAGAAGAAAGGGTGTATCCAGTTTACAGGTTTAGGTTATGGTCTATTATGGAAAGGAAGCCAAGGCAGCAGGGATCTGAAGCAGCTGGCCACTTCCTATGCACAGGTAGGAGCAGAGAAGAATAAACGTATATAGGCTGCCTCCTTGTTTGTGCTCAGCTCGCTTTCCCCACTCAACATACAATTGAAGGCCCCTTCACTAGGCAATGGTACCACCTGCAGTGGGCTGGGTCTTCTACCATCAATTAACTTAGTTAAGACAATCTTCAGCAGACATGCCTGTAGGTCAACTCAACACAGACAGTCCCTCATTGAGACTTTCAGATAAGGCCATTCTAAGTTGTGTTAAGTCAACAAAGATAATCATCACAAGGGTTTACCTTTTCCACGGCCCTCCCCCTTTTAAAATAGAGACTCACCACTCTTATTTTTTAATATAGTAATTTTCACCAAGCATTTCTACTTTTAACCCATTGAACAAACAATTACAGCTGGCAGTCACAGTTTAATTTTTCAGAGATTTTTTTGCTTCTATTTAATTTTCATTAAAACACCAGTCACTAATTAGGTACAGATAAAAATTCAGATAAAAACGCTTCTTGGATCTTCCTTCAGAGTCTTGGAGGAAACTATAGGAACATGGGTATTAACTCCAGATAGAATGGTATTGTGAGTATCAGTAAAATTATATACATGCGTGGTACTTAGTGGTATTTTTTTTTCATACATAGGATTCTCCAGTAACTGTCAACTGCTAATAGCTCCTCAACACATGGAAGGGCCAGGCAGGAGAGCATCTTCTCATCTTTGCTGGGATGTTGACTGATTTGATCTTATCCTTGACTGTGGGTACTGCAGCTGCTGTGAGTTTGTGGTTGTGATACCTATGCCAGTTCCAGAAGACGACATTTCACAGCATCCTCCTCACCACCAGCTCTTTCTGCTTCCTTGTCCATGGTGCTCCTTTAGCCTTAGTGGGATTGGATGTGGATTAATACTGGTGTCCCATTACAGGGCTGAACATCCACAGTCTTGTATTCTCAGTCCTTTGACCAGTTATGTATTTCTCTTCTGACTGCTGCCCACTGCAAAATCCAGGTCCATGGCTATATGAATGAATATATACTTAATATACATAAATACATAGAAGGTACTTTGACAGCATGATCATTCAGTAAAATAACCATATAAAGTTCTACTCCAGGGCCTAGAATCCCCAAACCATGGGCTGCAGTTCCATGAAATTTGCTCCAGTGGCAAGCCTTTGCTCCAATCAGAAAGTGGCTACTACCACAAAACAGTTGTGCCATTAAGGCACCAGTGGCTATGCCTTGCCTGAAAGGTCAGTATTGGAGCACGCAGCGTCCAGTGTTGGCAAAAGCATTGGTACCAGTGCAGATGCAGTGATTGCATTGTTTATGGCAGCTGTTTCTTAGTTTTCCCTATGGTTTTTTTTTCTGCTTAGAAATAAACACAAAAGTGGGTCTGAACCAAGGGGGCACTGAGGAGTCCCACTACTCCATTGCTTACCTGTGTTTTCTGTGATGATCTAGAATGATGTTTATTCTTTTTCTCTTGCTTGTAGGGACTGTTCATTCTGTGGGGACACAGACATACATGACTGCCATGCTACTGACCATATCCTACACTGATCCCATCAATTTTCCAGTAAAGACCCCTGGTCGGCCGCCTGTTCTGTATCTAGAGAGACTCCTGCCCTTTTGTCAGCAGGGGTCTGTGTTGTTATTTCATTATTCTCCCTCCTTTGGCACATGTTTTCTTTTAGCCTTTCTTTCTAGACTGACATCTCAAGTCTTAGAGGAGCATCCTTCTGGCTAGAATCACTTGTATGGATTATCATACTATGAAAATAATTCACCTTTTCTCATGATGGTTTTTAGCCTTCTTTATTTTTTTTTAAAGCAGAGTTTTTCTTTGTAGTTTTGGAGCCTGTCCTGAAACTAGCTCTTGTAGACCAGGCTGGCCTTGAACTCACAGAGATCTGCCTGCCTCTGCCTCTCCAGTGCTTGGATTAAAGGTGTGCGCCACCACTGCCTGGCTCCTCCTCCTCCTCCTTCTCTTCTTCTTCTTCTTCTTCTTCTTCTTCTTCTTCTTCTTCTTCTTCTTCTTCTTCTTCTTCTTCTTCTTCTTTCTTTTTGGTTTCACCTTTCAGTTCTGGCCAAGACAACAGAAGAAATCTAGGTGTTCTTTTCTATAGGAAAGGGGTCTTTTCAGAAGACAACCAATTCTTTCATGGCAGCAAAGAGATTTTTTTTTAAAATACCTCAACTCTAAATTGCATCAAGTAGTCCTTTCTGGATCCAGAAGTAATGTGGTATAAAGTCTCAGGATTCCTGTTAGCCTTTATTATCAAACTCTCCATGCAATCTCTTTCTTCTGAAGAAAAGAAAGGCAGTCATGCTTCTTTTCTGCTCATCACTGGCTGCGTATTTTGCTGATCTATGATCTATGAATGTGTGTACAACTGTAAATAAGCCAAGGATGTCAGTTAAGGTACTGAAGGAAAAGGGGAGGTGCACTCAAAAGAATGTAAGAAGGCCACTTGTGAAGGTGTAGGTAAAGTAAGAGGATCAGTGCAGAAGAGTCCAAGACCCCAGGACTAGCCATGGCTGGGGAGAGGGCTTCACCATCCTTAGGTGTGGAGAGGCCAATGAAAAGAGAAGTTACCAGAACCCTGAAAGATAGCTGTTGAAGGACTCCATGTGTTTAGAGGCCTTCCCTGCCGCAGAGGGAGGTTACCACCGGCAATCCTTGCTGATGCTGAGAGCAGCCTCTGACGTCACTGTGACTCTTCTATCTTCATCTCTCCTGCCTGTCTCTTCTATGCTTCTCTCCCTGGTTGAATGCATCCCAGATCTGGAGGGGAAGGAAGCTGAGATGGCACAGTGAGCGAAGGTTGGAGTTCCAAGCTTAGAGCACGATGACAAGGTCAAGGAGAGCACCCGCAGAAGTGAAGCCAAAGATCTTGGTCTCACTGGGTAAGCGTCCTCAGCTCAGATCAGTTTCCAAAGTAAGACAGTTTTGCTGGGGCAAATGTACTGTGTTGGTGGCATCTCTTCAAAGCCTACAGGACTGAAATACCTGACAATACCATTTTTAAAAAATAGTCAAATCCTATAGTAAGTAGAAAATTCCCTACGGTATTGGGGTCTCCCTGCATCTTTGGCTTACAGTTTTCTCCCAAAGCTTCCAGCCCTAGGATCTGACAGAAGTTTCTCTCGTGGTAGCTGCATATGCAAACTTTTGCTCTTCCTTGGTGCCACCTTGGTTTGCATTTCTTTTTTATTTTTCTTTTTTGGTTTTTCGAGACAGGGTTTCTCTGTGGCTTTGGAGCCTGTCCTGGAACTAGCTCTGTAGACCAGGCTGGTCTCGAACTCACAGAGATCCTCCTGCCTCTGCCTCCCGAGTGCTGGGATTAAAGGCGTGTGCCACCATCGCCCGGCATTGGTTTGCATTTCTTTCAGCAACCGATGTGAAGCCACAAATCAATCAGCCCCCTCTCTTTTGATCTCCTTTACTAGCAGTTACCTTTCTTTATGAAACGTCTACTTACTGGTGGCCATAGGATGCTTCTCTTCTCCCATCTGGTACTCCCACCCCCACACACCCACGGCACGGCACCACTTAACTCCTCTCCTTCCAAATCGGCAGAACAATGACTATAGAGAAGGCAGCTTTGAAAGATGCTAATCATCAGTATTGTTATATTCATCAGTTTTTTTTTTTTTTTTTTTTTTTTTTTTTGCGTTTGTGTCACATGGCATGTTTAGACCTCTCTAAAGAAGCGGCTTGAGAAGCTGTGCCTCCTTCTGGGCATGGTAGGACAGTTTCTTGCCACATCTGCTGTATCTATAACTACAACAGGACTGTCTGGCCCTCCGCAGACATCTGCTCTGTGAGGGGAAACCAGAGCCTGTGCCAGGGGGGCTGTCTGCTCCATGCTGAGGCACACATGCCAGGCCTCGAAAAGAGCGTGAGTAAATCCAGGAAGGATATTAACACCAGTGCTGACCCCTTGCTGGGGACCAAGGTAAGAAGTGCTTTGCAGCCCGCCCCCACACACCCTTGCAGAGGCCCAGGTTTGGAAAGCCTTGGCCCCACTGTGAAACCAAGAATTTCTGCATCGTTCCTGAAGAGCATGTTTGCTGTGACTGAGGCAGATGTTTTCTGCCTTCCCGGTCTATGGGCTTCAGTATTTGCTCATTCTTTTTGTAATTAGGATGCCTGTCTCATCTTGGATATCCTGGGACTGTCCTGCATTGGGAATTGGAAGTCTTGTACCCTAGCAAGCCCTGACTTTGTGATCATACTTAGAAATCCGTGACACTGTGAGCTGTGGGGACATGGGGAAGGTGCTGACTGTGATTTGTTCTCTTAGGAACAAATTGACAGCTTCACACCTTTCTTTCCTGGATTCCTTGGGGATATCTTTCAGTCCCACAGAGCCCTGTACATGGTGTGCGCCAGCTGAGGGTTAAGTGCAGTAAGGGATGCCAGAGTTTCTGGAGATTATAAAGCACCCCCCACATGTATAGGTACCTTGATCACATCAGGCTTTGCTTTTGTGCCCTAGGGAGCTTTAGAAAAGAGAAGAAAATTATAAATATTAATTTAATACTTTAGATAAAAATTAAATTCATTTATTTATAATTTAATATGTTACACATAATTTAAAGTATCTTGGAAATCCACTGAACGATGCACTGAATACCTTACATAATTTTTAATCCTTTTAAAAATCTTATGAAAGAGCCATTATCCCCACCACCCCAGAGTCCATTTCCTTAATGTGAGAGTCCTGTTCTCTCTTGGTAGTGACTCATGGCTAATGAAAGCAGATGAGGCAGTGTAAATTACCAGGGCTGGCTCTCTAGAATGGCCTGCTGTTTTGAACATCTACATAAATCCTATTTGAAATTTATTTTTACCAGGTTAATGCTTTGGAACAGGATGAGGTGCCCAAATTTCTTTATTCTGGGCTGGAAAGAACCACACATAGCCTGGAAGATGTACTCCTGAATCCTAAATAGTCACAGAAGTGGGGGTTCAACGCTTCTGAAAACACACAGTGCAAGTTCATATACTTCCCTCAGAAACAGAAAAGTTTATAGTATCAAAATACTTATATTTTTTATAACAAATGTGTTATTTTTGATATAAAATCATATTAACGATCTATCAAAAATATCACATATGTACATAGGTTAAAATAATTTTAAAGCACACATTTGTATTTATAGTCTCTGTCTTTGTTACTATATTTTCATTTAATGTTGTTTGTGTATGCATATAGTGTATGAGTACACATGCACATGTATGTGGGTGAACGTGCCCATGTGTGCATGTGTAGAGGTCAGAGGTTGACACTGATGTCTTCCTCTACTACCTTCTATCTTAATTTTTGAGATAGGCTCTATTTCTCAACTTAGAATTGGTGTGTGTGTGGGGGGAAGCTTTGTTAACCAATCATCTTTAAGAGGTGGAACCCAGTTAAAGCGCGGCTTCCTGGAGGGGGTGACGGGAATGGGGAATGGACCAGGTGCTCTCTCTCTCTCCCCCCCCCCCCCTCTCTGGTACTCCCGCAACACAGCTGAGCTTGGACTTCCCGTTCCTGTTTCGTGAGTTTTCCCCTTATAATAAATAAAATATAATTGTTTTATCCTTTAGCTAGCTTGGTTATTTTCCGTGTCGAGCTAATTTCTACATAGAAGTCCCGTTTCGGTTAGACTGTCCAGCCAGGCAGAGCCCTGTGGTCCCACCTATCTCACTGAACTCCCTAGCATTGAGGGACAGATGCAATGCCGCTCCCAGCCTCTCCATGGGTGCAGGGAACCAGACCTCAGAGCTTTGTGCTTCTACAAAGCAAGCCCTTGATCATCTCCCCAGTCCCCTCATTCAATTTTGTTTATCCTCAAGAATAAAAATTTCCAAAGGATTTGTCTTTTATTTTCTATTGAGCTAAATGTATTTTTTACAAAGGGAAAGGACACTTCACCTTTTTTTCCAATTCAACATGTATTTATCAGATTCATTAATGTCCATAGATTATCCATGATGCCTTTGTATTCTGGATCAACTGTTTATCAAGGGGTATTGTTCCTTCAAAACGTGCTTATAGAATCTGAAACAAGATTTCCTTTCACTCCCTGATAAACTCAAATTACACTAGCTAAAGAAGAAATTTCCCTTTATTAGTCAAATCAGACATCTCAGAGATCTCAAAGAAATCTATTTTCTAGTCTTCTAGAGGTCTTCTACGTAAGTATAACACCGTCTGATGGCATTTGCTAACCTCATAAGACAGCAACCCAAACTGCAGCGTTTTCCCCTCAAATGTTCCTGAAACAACTTGCTGGACAGACAGATTGTAAGACTGGCTCAAAGCTTCATTGCAAACTAACCACGGGGGCGAGACCTTCATGTGTGCCACTTCAAGGTTCTCTGTGGGGATCCAGCAGGAAAAGTGAATGTTAATCTTTGTTAAACTGGCTACAAGGAAAAATAATGTCTGGTTAAAGGCTATTAGGCTGGCCAGTCAGCTGGGTGGGTAACCCTGGCTTCCCAGAAGTCCTTAATCTCATTTAGATCTATCAGAAGTGTGTTCAAGCATTCTAACAGCAATGCCAATGACTTCCCAGAGGAGGTGGTGAATTATACCACATAAAAAGTTCTGTCCTGAGACCAGGTAGAGAGCAATTTTTGTTCGCTGTGTGATTATAACTTATGCCAAAAAGTTATTACCCATTTTGGGGGTTTTTAAATAATAATTTTAGCCTAACATTTGATTTACGGTGGCTTGCGCTTCTGAAATAAAGCTCTGAAATGCTTCTCACTTTAAAAGTTTCTTGCAAACTTTCTGCTTCTTGGTAGAAATGCAGTAGTTCAGAGGGTTTAATGCTAACACAGACTAATTTTGAAACAAGCCCTTAAAGTCCTTTGGCAGTTACAGTAAACACACGCTAACGTATTCCGTGGGTGCTCAGTAAGCATCATCCAGCGTGGGAGGAACACTTAAGATTCTTAATCCTGATTCCTTCAATAAACAAACTGCAGGTAGTGGGAGGAAAGGGAAGGGAGAAGAGAGGAAGAAAGACAGCGCCTAGGTTAACACTTGGAAGTCTTACCAGTCATATTATGTGGATTTATTTGCATCCATATTCTAACAAATACATTATGAAAAGAAAATTAGGCTGCTCATAAAGCAGCTGAAAATTTTTACTCTCGTTGGTTATTTAATATCAATAGGTTGTTGCTTATTTTTAAAATATAATAATGCTGGGTTTGTGTGTAAACAGCTAATTTTTTTAATTTAATATAGGTATACAATGAAAAGCATGCATATGAAATGAAATACTGTCTATGATTTCCTTCAAAATGATACAAGAGGAGGAGAAATGGATTAGAATAATGATGAATCCCAATTGGCCGGAATTGGCAATTACTGAAGTTGGGTTATAGGTGTTTGAGAAGTTTTTGTTTTTATTTATTTATTCATTCATTTTTTTCCAAGTCTGTCTGCATTTATATTTGCTAGAAACTCTCAATAGAAAATTTAACTAAAACTAGATCATCCGAAGTGAGTCTTTGGGCTGTTGGTAACTTCACTGGTTCTTTGCCCAATTCTTGTTTTAGAGCTGGCAGCCTGATGTGGCCTGGTCAGAGAAAGGTGGCATTAGCACCCACTGCTGTACCAGTGCAGGTGTCGTGCCAGCAGGGAGTGGCAAGGGAGCCCTGTACCTTAGAGCGCAGTGTAAAGAAAGATAGCAATCATGATGAGGCATAAGTCTCATGTGTTGCTGCAAGCAGGGGGCATTTATCTTTCTTTTGGAAATAAAAACTCGCTGGCATTTGTTGGTTGTGGTTAGGAAGAAGGGATAATTGGTAACGAACATGGTCCCACATATGTCTGAGCACAGAATAGTTCTCCAAACAGGCTAAAATGTATCGGGGCCTCTTCTGGGAAGAAGTCAGCTATTCTGGGTACTGCCCAGATGTTATTGAGATGAGGACCTTTCAGAAGAGTGTGGAGCCACAGCTTCACCCAGGCATAGAGATTCATTGTTTCTCTTGTGTTCTTTCTGGTAACAACTCAGTTGAAATCTCTTCTTTCCCCCTTTCCTTTTATTACCCATAGATGTTTGGCTAAAGAGAAATTCATTGCTTTGACTTACTCAGAGGTCTGAAATAAGACTCTGGAATTTCTTATAATCAACTTTTCTGATGACTTTCTCTCTTTCTTTCTTTCTTTCTTTCTTTCTTTCTTTCTTTCTTTCTTTCTTTCTTTCTTTCTTTTCCCTTTCTTTCTCTCTCTCTCTTCTTCTCTCTCTCCTTCTTTCTTCCTTCCTTCCTTCCTTCCTTCCTTCCTTCCTTCCTTCCTTCCTTCATTCCTTTCTTTCTTTCCCTCACAACCAAGACACCATCCATAAAAGCATGAGGTTCTAGAAGCTCCAGGGAGATGATGAGAAGTCCAGAAGTGATGGCAGAGAAAAAGGAATACAGAGAGCTAGGAGTCCAGTGAGAAGGTCAAAGGCTGGGACTCAGAGGAACAGGGCAAGGGGAATTGCTTGGGAATCAATGTAGTTAGTATCCTTTCTTGATCTGTCTCCGTATTGCTCCATTCCTTCCACCTTCTAGATAGATGTCATCTCTTTTCCTGTAGTTGTGTGCCTTACAGCCTCTTATTCTTTTATATCCACATCTAATTCATCAGCAAGTCCTGTTGGTGACATTCTATATCAGCCGTAACTCAATGATTCCTTGCTACCGCCATAACCAGAACACTCTTTCAGCCACCAGGTCTAGCTTAGGTGACTGTGACAGTTTTCAACTCTGTCTTCTGTCCTTGATTCCTTTAGTCCCTTCCAAACAATCCCTCAGCAACACAAGTTAGATTCTCTCTCTCTCTCTCTCTCTCTCTCTCTCTCTCTCTCTCTCTCTCTCTCTCTCTCTCCCCTTTCTTCTCTTTTCTTTGCTCGAGAACATAACATGTCTTTCCAGTTCACTCCCAGAAAGAGCTAACACTGTTCCACTGGGATACTGGCTTCACGGTCTACTTCCCTTGCCCACTAGGCCTTTGTTCAGCTTTCTCTTCATTCATTCCCATTGCAGTCACCCCAACTCATGAGACTGAGCACTGACTGTTCCCTCTGTCTTTGTCCTTTCCCTCCAGACAGGGGCATGGCTCCTGCCACCACTCCAACACCTGCTTCACATCTTAGAGTTACGGCTTCCCAGTGGAGTCGCTTTGGCTCTTCTATTTAAGCAATTGACACCTTCCCTTGAACCCTCTGTGTTCCCCTTTTCTGCTTTTCTCTGTGCTTGCTTTTTTAGCAGACACAGTGGACAGCATTTTATTTATTATCCTTGTCCCAAGGGTTTCCCCTAGGGCTTAGGCAGAGGTTCCATCTCTTTTGTTTGCTGGGAAATCCCCAAAGCTTCAAAAATATTTGTTCAGGCAGTGAATAAATTCCCCAAACTTTAATAATACCTGGCATTCATAACACACTTGGGTGAGTGGCGCTTTGGGTGAATGAAGCAAAGTATCTGCTTACTGGAGAGATGGACGCTGGTTTTGAGCAGTGACACGGTGAGCTAGCAATACTAAGTGATTGGTGGAAGCAGACATTTGCAAGGGTGACAGTGAAAGCCAAACTGCTGGGAGCCTTAGGTGGCCTTACTGGTTTGACATGCAGCACTCACTGCTTTATTTGGGTATTATAGTAATAAGGATGGTCACAGATGTTCAGAGATGCTCAGGGCCATTTGTTTACTTTAAAAATTTTGAAATTGTATTTTGAGAAGCAGGAAACATTCTCAAATTCTGGATAGAAACACATCTGGTATTTTTAAATTTTATTCTCGAAATACATTTAAATACTTGAATTAGACATTTGAGCTCACACGTGTGGAGAGTCCTGAGCGACTGTGTACAGTTGACATGGTCACGTCAAGGATGCCAGTATCTCAGACCCATGAGCCTGGCAAAGCCTCCCTTCCTCTGGTCAGGCATTGACAAATTGTTGATATTTATCTAAAAGCAGTATTTGAAGAAAGTACCAGCAGATTTTTCATCCTGGAAGACTGAAGCCTGAGATCACTTCCCTATAAAGAGCCCCTGCTTACTGAGATTAGCTGATCCACCCTCATCCTAGTTAGGGCTGTGTATAAGGCACCGAGTTTCAGGACTGTAGCTGGTACACCTCCATCTGAACTCACAGCCCCCTTCCCAACTTTACATGACTTGTGTCTCCATTTCTTCATTCTTCATCATCCCAGTCAGCTCAAGTACAAAGCCACAGGGGTTACGGCACCTAAGTAGCTTAAACTGGGCAGAGACAATAAGCTCTCTAGCCCAGATACCTTTATTATAAACAGTTTTAAGCTGAAACTGGAGGCTGTGAGGAAGGTGTGGGAAGTGTCAGGTCATGATCTATGCTTTAGCCACTTCTTTGGGAGATAGAAAGAAATGGAACAGGAGCGGAGATAGGAGTGAGGGCTGGGGAGGCTGAGCACACTGTCCCTAGATTAATGCTCGTGTCTGTGTTGACCCATTTGGACCATACCCCAGCAGATGCCACAGAAGCGGTTATTCTACTTGCACTAAGATAAAGATAGCATTTATATGGAAAAGGAAAAGACATATAATATATTTGTAGAAACAACCTATGATCCCTATTTTCACCCAGGCCATTTTGTTAATCATCCTATGGTCAAGACAAAGTCTGAAAACACTCTCCCTCTCTTCCATTCTAGTAATCTTTCGTCTCATGGAACTGCCCATTTTTAGGCAGCTTGTTGTGCCAACTGTTCTACATCAATTGAGTCTTTTTTGAAGTTTATTTTTGTTTTGTAAAAGAAAAAAAATTGAGGTCTTTATTCTCTCGGTCCAGAGATGCTGTTGAGCAAACCTAACGATGGGTGTGGAAGAGCAAATACTTGATTGACTATGTTCTTTTTTTGTTCTCTTTTGCTGCTGCTGCTGTGGGAGAAACAGGCATCCATGTTAGGGCAATGTGGTCATATGGCTTAGGCGGCATAGATGGAAAGCCAGGGATCTTGCCAAGTTCTTATAATTCCCTGAAAGTGTCTAGGGAGCCCACACTTTCAGGAGAACACTGACAATCATGGCTATAATCTTGGGAAGCATGTAACACGAGAGGCATGTGACACGTGAGGCATGTGACGCGGGTGTCCTTGTGCATCATTCTCTCCATCAGGGGAGGCACATGGAAAGAAAGAAGTCACACTATAGACGAGGACAACACTGATCTGGGGTCCAAAGCAGTTAGAAGGCAAAACTCTAGCAAGAAAACAGCCAAGGTGGAGTGGAGGGTTCTTGGTATCAAAATGAACTTCTGAGCTCTGCTAAGCCTCAGCAGAAACAAGAGCAAATGAGTAAGCAGCCGAGCAGCAGACCAAGAAGGCAAGTGTAAGAGGGAATAAATGGCAATGTTTTGCACAGCAGGAAGTTAAAGGTTCATAATCTGTGAGGCCCCCAACCCCATGCACCATAAAATTGCTATCTTTCATGGCAAACCACCCATCGCATATGCATTTTAATATTCAGAAGACATCTAGAAGAAGATCCCAAGAGCAAGGTAGCAGAAGACTATGACATCACCACATGTTTTCATCCAGAGAGACAAAGAATATAGCAACAAGTGTTCAAACACCAGTTACTTTCTCATACGGAGGGATTTGAACATTGATCAAACAATGACAAACTGTTTCACAAACTGGCTTAGTGTTTTGGTGGAATACCCAAATTAAAGTTTGGACATCTTAAGAAGACATATTGATTTTAATTCCAGCTGCATCTATAGCATACATATAAGATCTCTTGGTGAATCTTCATCTCTAAGCAGATAAGGCCAGCTGTCCAAAACCAGTTGCATGGTTAGTGCTAATGATGAATCCTATGCCACAGGTTCTGTGTCTGGGAAGGGAGCACTAGTCATTCGGCTCACCTACATGATTTTGCCTGTCTCTTCCCTATGGAAAGAGCATGGGGTAGTTCTTAAATTTGACCCTTAGATTGCATCTACTCTCTGTGTTGTGATTGGGGTATGACCACAGGGCAAGGGATTCTGAGTAGAATGGTAACGTCCTTAGGGTCATTCAGATGCCCTGATGACTCAGCCAGCATGAGCTTGAAGGGTGACATCTGTTGAAGTTGTGCTGAGGGCATGTTCAGAGGGAGCCATTCTTTTCAACAAGGTGTGATAAATCTTGAATGACTGAACTGGGCAACAAGCACATGAGAGCAATTCTGCCGTATCTTGTGGATTGGGAAAACAGGCAAACTAACCCTTCTTTTCAACTGATCCAAGCAACTCAAATTGGAAAGGGCAATTGGATAGATGAGAGAAACAGATTTAATAAATTGTATATTGCATTTAAAATTTATTTATTATTTTATATGCATGAATGTTTTTCCTGGATGTGTGTCTGTGTGACATGCATGTGCCTGGTGCTCACAGAGGCCAGAAGAAAACGTTGGGTTCCCTGACTGGAGTTATAGATGGTTGTAGGCTGCCATGTGGGCGCTGATAATCAAACCTGGTTTCTCTGGAAGAATAGCCAAAGCTCTTAATCACTCAGCCATCTTTCTAGCCTCTAACTTGTATGTTTTAAATTACATTTTGTACTTTGAAAATAAGATTTGTCTGTTTACTATAAAATTTGTCTACTAAAATATGATGATGAAATGATGGACTTGCTCTCTTATGGGTTGTGTTTCATATACTCTGTGTATATGAACTGTGTGAGATGGGGCTGCTATGGGTGAGCTAGGAAATGAGGAGTGACTACCTCCATCCCATTCTATTTCTTTATGAAGAGAATAAAATCAGAAATTGCTTACTTTGGAGGTCAGAGTTCAGTGGTTGGATACTTCAAGAAAAATATGTTTGGGTTTTCTCAGTTTTCATACCCACTTTGGTGTCCTGGGTTCTTCCTCCTCATAGAGTTAGCGTGCACGTGTTTCATTCTATGCTGTGGCTGTCCATAGTGTTGCAGACAGAATGCACATGAGATGATCTGTACTCTCTCATTCCCTGCAGAGGATGATCTCATTTGCTTGGAGACTTGAGTGGATGTTGTTAGCTTCAGGGAGTTTGTTGGGTGCAGAAGTACCCACAGACCGTTAAGAGGCCAGAACAAAAGAGATACAGAATTTGAAAGCACAGGTGAAAGACGGGATAGAAGTAACAAATGGAAAGTTGTTACAGTTTGTGCATGCTACAAACAGTACATAATGCATCACACACTTCTGACTTGCTGTATTTATTCTTGTTGCAAATGGGGAAATCAGTGGCAAATAAATGAAGAATGAAGTCATAGGGTAGATGCTATGATTAAACAGGATGATTTACATAAAACTACTTAATACTTGCATGGCACCAGGCAAGTGTTCAACAAAATCAGCTCCTACTGCCATGATTTAAAGAACATTAATTCTAGAATATTCATGTTCCTTTTCTGAGAGTCCCTGTCTCTGGGCTTCTGGCTAGTGGAAATCAGGATGCTGTGTCCTTCCAAGGTCACAGGTAGGATCACAATACTATCATATAAGATCCCTTCCTAGCCCATCACTTATGATCTCAGCTGAGGGTCCCTTTGAAGTCTTCAAATTTCATCTGGTCTGTGTGCCCCCAGTTCCCAATTTTTAAAGAGGATGTAATGATTTATTCCTTTTCCAGATGCTAGTTGAATGCTACTGTTGAGAAATGAGACCATTCTCTCATCTCTAAGTGGAGTTTTAAAAACTGGGAGGGTCAGAGTGGGTCTTTAAAGGCTACCCAGTAGAGTAGAAGGCCACCCAGTAGAGTTGAAGGCTACCCAGTAGAGTTGAAAGCTACCCAGTAGAGTAGAAGGGGGAAGTGGCCCTTCCACTCTTGTTGCAGGAAGTCTGTTTAGAGGAATTTCTACAGTCAAGAGTGAGAAGGCACAGGCTGGAGAGCTGATACAAACTTTATATTTAGAAATGTGTTTTTTTATTTTCTTCCTCAGCCAGAAGTGGTCAGCGTGCTAGTGAGCTTGTCACTGTGTAGGAGGAGGACCCCATGAACCCTAAGCTTTTCTCTGCAATCTATAGCATTCAACGGGTGCCACTCTGGACAGAAGATGGATTGTCTCTCTGCTGTTTATTATTATTTCTTGAAAGTTTTGAACAACATGGCAAAAGCTCTGACAAGAAGGTTTTACTCCAGATGCCCAGACTTTCCTAGAAGAAATAAGAGTGAAAACGTTTCCCGGCCATCTGTCCTGATCTCACACTGCACTTTCAGAATTTCTCTCTGGTTTTCATCCTGCAGAGGCACATCCTGACAGACTGCAGACAAGTCTCCCCACTGACTAAATCAAAAGGCAACAAGAGAATTACTCAAAATAGGGCCGGGCAAGACTGAGGACTGATGGAGCAAGAACAAGACGCTAATTCCACCCAACCAACAGCTCAGGGAATAGAGAAAGATAAAAAAGGGGGAAGGAAAATGTCTTGCTAGCAGTGTTTCATCTTCACCTGTTTTCAAAAGCTTGTAGAATTTAAAACAAGAAGCTCTCAAAATATAGAATGCACTTTAATAAAAAATAGACTAGTAGGTAGTTACCATGTACCCATCATTATTTTTCAGGGGCAAAGGGTTAAAAGCACAGATGAACTAAACCCTCAGATACCCCAAACAAAGATTTCATTTGCTATTTAGTTTTGTTTTCTTCCCAACTATACTGTAAGGAAGGGAACCACATCATAATATTAGTGTCTCTTCTTCCTATATCTGTTTGAATTTCAGCATCTCTTCTTCCTGTATGATTAATGAGTTTATGAAATAACTATTGGTCAGAATGAGGAAAAGGAAGATCATTTGACAACATCATGGTGGTCTGAAAAATATAGTCTCCCTTGGTGGAGTAAAACATTCCAGAGTGGGAGAGAGAGAGAGAGAGAGAGAAAGAGAGAGAGAGAGAGAGAGAGAGAGAGAGAGAGAGAGAGAGAGATCTGAAAGGATCTCCAAAGTGAGTCAGAATTGACTAGTAAATTATCAAACCCAAGTCACAAAACCTTTAGTGTGATACTGTGACATTTAAGGAATCAGCTTTTCAAGAATGAAAAGGACAGAAACCACCAAGGGACAACTTCATTGATTCCTTATAGAAGACAATGACAAACACCAAGAACTGTTATTTATTCCCAGATGATTTTCTTGTGAGAGTCTGAGACACTTTGAGTTGATTTTGTTCCTTAAAATTGTACACTGAATGTCTCTGATCTTAACTTCCCTTCTTCTTTCTATTCCTTGCTGTTTGCTCCTTTCTAAGATAGAAAACAAGCAACGAAGTCAGGAAAAGGTAGCAAGAAGGCGAATGTGGTTAAGGAAACCAGGTGGCTTCTCTTCTCACACCCTTAAGGAGTTATTTCTATTTCACATCATTAGAGTTTGCAGAGTCTATGTAGACTTTTCAGGATCTTTGTAAAATATACGTATTTTCCTACCAATCATCACAATTCAACTATAAGCCATTTCCCCCTAGAAATCAATACATGTATATTTCCAATCTTTGTCCAAGAGCGATATTTGATAATAATATCAGGTTCCTTGTTGTATGGGCAGGTTCTGTCTCCTGATTTCAATAAAAGGATGTGTGTTTTTCTTATTCTAAAAGATGGTTATTCTGAAATAGCCAGAAGAAAATGATTTATGTTGGGGAAAGAGAAAATAATCTTTTCTTCTGGACTTGAACTTTGTCTAGAGTTTTTTTTTTTTTTAAAGGGTGAATTCATGGTTTGTGCATTTTCCAGGCTTGTTCTCTTGGCCTCACATATGTCGTTCCTCTTCTATTAAAAAAAAAAAAAAGGAGTATGTTGTGACAAGTCACAGAAAAGAATAGGATTGATCCCTGGCAAGAGTATTTTAGGACCTCTTCCCTTACCTCATTAGTTGTAAAGGCAAAAAATCCTCCTGCTTTTAAAGATGAGATTGAAATCAAACCACAGAGAACTTTTCTCTACCCATTTGGAATAAAGATAAGATATTCATTAGTAAGAGAACTTGAAAATGTTGAATAAAGTGTTGATTTCAATTTTTGATGTTTTCTTGTATGCTTTATAAATATGTTAATGGATGTTAATAGCATGTTCTCTTATCAAATATATCATCCACAGAAACATTTCCTCTTTGCCAGGCATGTGGCTAGCCACCAAAGATAAAACTCAATCACCCTCTCCCATTCTAGGCTTCATTATTTGATTTTTCATATTATGGTTACTGGGTTGGGATGTAGAGCTTCCTACATGCTGAAAGTGATTTACTATTGAACTATCTGTCCAGTCCTCACTTTTTGATTTTTATTTTGAGACAGGATCTCATTGAGTTGACCTTGAATTTGTGTTTCTCCTTCCTCTGTCTCCTATTACAAGGCTGCAACAGTAGGCCTGACTCCAGCCTTAATTTTTAATAAAAATATTCAGTTGTGTTTTTTTTCTTTTTCAGAACAAGCTATTTATAGCTGAGGTTTCCTACCCTACTATCATTTACAGCCTGATTCATAGCTTTGAACTTGACTAGAGGACTTATTGTGTGCAAAACCCTTTACTTTCCTATATTTGCTCTCCATCTAGAGAATCACCCTTTATCAAATATTATACAAAATAGAGCTGAAGTTACTTCTCACTAGAGTACTGAATTTAGGGTTCATGTTAAATAACACCTTATGTCATATGTTTGTCTTCTTAGTAGTTCAAACAAAATAAATGATCCTATAGATTTACCACTTTGTATTAAATATTATGGAATATAAAATTGCATTAAATAAGTCACTCTTTTCATTTGCTGCTTAGGATAATATACATCAGTTTTAAATGTTTCTGTGATTTAAATTAAAGTACTAGTATGAAACTAAACCAAAGCATATCTAGAGAATTCAGGTTGCTAACCCTTAGGCTTCACAACTCACATTGAGCCCGATACAAGTTGGTTTGTCACCATGCTGTAAAGATAATAAATCATATTAACTTTTAAAGGGAAGGCATGCATGTGGATGGGAGGGCAAGAAAATTCAGGGACACTAGCATCTTTGGTCCTGTTCAAACACACAGAATACAGATAGATGTGCTTCTTCTGCTTCATCCTGTCATCTTGACTAGGGTTTGTTGTGTTCCTTTTTCTCTAAAACATTGTCTAAAATGGTGATTGTTTATTAATGTCTTAGATTAATGGATGTAATATTTTTCAGAAGACTGATTTTTATACTGAAATTCAAGCATTGTCTAGATATCTTCTCCCTGCTGTTGCTAGAAGAAGAGAATATGAGAGATACTTGTATTTTTCCTACATAACAATACCCACCAAATAGTTGCATGAACGCTTATTTACCATGGGTAGGTTTTTCCCCCCCTAATGAGCCATCTCTTTTGGAATGAAAGGCTGAGAAGTTTTCACAAGGAACACCTGCTCTTTCTTGTTCTATGTTGTGTTTGTCTATTTGTTTCCCACTCAGCATTTGGAGAATGATTGTTACTTCCCTTTGTGTTTCTTCCTCCCTGTTGTGACATCTTAGCTCAGCTGTTTGCTACTTCCTAAAAACATCAGGCTTATAAATTCAGTCTTCTCTGGTACTATTTGGAGGTATTTAATTTAATATTTTGTCAACTCTCTACACTTAAAACTAGTAAAAGAGGATTGACAGACATCTGGAAGAGAGTTCTATACCTTGCCCCTGCCACCCAAATGAGGCTTTTACAGAATGGGAAAAGATCTTTACCAACCCCACATTGGATAGAGGGCTGATCTCCAAAATATATAAAGAACTCAAGAAATTGGTCATCAAAAGAACAAATAATCCAATAAAAAACATGGGGTACAGACCTAAACAGAGAACTCTCAACTGAGGAATCTAAACTGGCTGAAAGACACTTAAGGAAATGGTCAACATCCATTACCATTACAGAAATGCAAATCAAAACAACTCTGAGATTCCATTTTATGCCTGTAAGAATGGCCAAGATCAAAAACACTGATGACAACTTATGCTGGAAAAAATGTGGGATAAAGGGAATACTTCTGCATTGCTGGTGGGAGTGTAACTGGTACAGTTGCTTTGGATATCAGTATGGTGATTTCTCAGAAAATTAGGAAACAACCTACCTCAAGACCCATCAATCCCACTTTTGGGTATATACACAAAGTATGCTCAATCATACCATAAGGACATGTGCTCAACTATGTGTTCATAGCAGCATTGTTTGTCATAGCCAGAACTCAGAAACAACCTAAATGCCCCTCGATGGAAGAATGGATAAGGAAAAAGTGGTACATTTACAAAATGTAGTACTATACAGTAGAAAAAAAATGACATCTTGAAATTTGTGTGTTGCAAGAAGGCCACTTGTTAGTTCCCAGCTGCTTGGTAGCTCAAACCTGAAATAATCGCACAGAAACTATATTATTTAAAACACAGCTTGGCTCATTAGCTCTAGCTTCTTACTGGATAACACTTTTATCTTAATTTAACCCATTTCTAGTAACCTGTGTATTGCCACATGGCTGTGGTTTACCGGCTAAAGTTCTGGTGTGTGTCTCTGGTTGCGGGCCTACCTGGCTTCTCTCTTACCCCGCCTCCTTTCTGCCAGCATTCAGTTTAGTTTTCCCCATATACCTCTGTTCTTTTGCCCTATCATAGGCCCAAAACAGTTTCATTATTAACCAATGTTATTCACAGTGTACAGAGGGGAATCCCACATAATTTGCAGGCAAATGGATGAATCTAGAAAACATCATATTGAGTGAGGTAACCCAGAAAGACAAATATAATATGTACTTACTCATAAATGGCTTTTAGACATAAAGCAGAGAAAAACTAGCCTACAATTCACAATCCCAAAGAACCTAGACAACAAAGAGGACCCTAAGAGAAACATACATGGTTCTAATCTACATGGAAAGTAGAAAAAGATAAGATCTCCTGAGTAAATTGGGAGCATGGGGATCATGGGAGAAGGTAAAAGGGGATGGGACAGGAAGTGAGGGGAGTGGAGAAAAATATATAGCTCAATAAAAATGATTTAAATGAAAGTAATTTAAAGTTTTTCTAATTACTTGGGAGAATGCTAATAAAGAAACAGGTATTACTTATAAAAAATCACAGTTCATTCAAAATATCTTCAGATTCAGAGAGGAAATTTTAATATAGAACCAGCCAAATGTATTTTCTTTACTTGTCTTCAATATTGATAAGAGGGCTAACGTTCCCCCACTATTTGTTAAATCTAGGCATGGTTACCAACTTAGAACCAACGTAAGGAATCATCTGCTTGCACACACCCAGAAGGCGAAGCCTACATTACAGCTGGTTGGATTTTTCCTTTTATGATGATTTCTCATTCTTCATTACAGAGTCAGATTTCTAGACTTCTAGAAAGTTCTGTGATTGAATTACACAGCCACAGATGGAACATGTGTGCTCCTGCTCAGGACAGAATGCACCGCCACACTACCTGCTAGTGACCTTCCATGGTCACTACCTGCTTAGTAATAGTGCAAAGGGTGATGGAAAGCTCCAATGGAGAGCTTTGTGAAAATATCATTTCTTCTAGGTTAGAAGCTGGGCCATCAAGACTTTGCAAGCCTTTTGGTCAAGAGCATTTTCTGGCTCTCTTGGTAGGAAAATTCAGAATGACTCTGAAAGTAAAGCAACTGGCAGAAGACCAGACAGAATCAAGGGCGGCTGAAACATTACTGAAAGGGCTTTGGAGCCCTGGGAATATGTATTTTTATCTTAATGGTGTCATGGCTGCTGTGAAATAGATGCATAAGCATTGCTGAGTGAATGATTGGATGAATTTAACTGAATAATGTTTACCAGTCAATATAGGGACTTGTCTTTCTATTGCACAGAGGTGATCTCTTGAGAAGATCCACTGGCTAACAAGCTCTACTGAGGAACCCTTTAGGCAGCTGATCTGTCACTACCCAGATCATTTTCACTCACCATCCTGATATGACTGGACATAGAATGCAAGCTCCCTGAAAACAGCAAGCTTGCTCGTCTGTTGTTACTCCATTTTCAGTACCTACAACAGAGGAAGGGGTCTCAAAACACACACCAGCTTGACTTTCCTGACGGATATATTGTCTGTCTTGTAAATCTCTCCAAATGATTTCATGAGTAAAACTCTATTGATGTGGGAAGAGGTGGCTTTTTATTGGGATTTGGGATCTCCTCCTGTCTCCCGCCACTTACTCATGTGACCAGGCTTGGACTTACTGTATGCCAGGGCCCATGCTAACCCTACATTATTCAGCTCATTCAATAAAAGATCATTTACGAATTCTGGGGGATTTTTGGAAGTCCAGATTTCACAATATAGAGACTACTATTTCCTTGTTTTAAACATTTCTGTTCTTACTGTATTTCATCAGCTTCATAGAATGCTGGAGGTAAAAGTCACACCTTTTCTCTAGGAGAAAAATCCTTGACAAATGCCTTTGGCAAAACAATTTTCTCTGTGCTGCTGGGATAGGATGGTCTCATAAGCCTCCTAGGCCTCAGGCAGGAAACAAATAACTTCTAGACTGAAGGCTGCTGGCAAGAATCTCCCCAGGTCCCTGGAATGCCCTTTATTCTACATCTGCTCACTGAGTCTTTATTTGGAAGCATACTGTCTATTACAGGGGAAAGACACAAAGAGAGAGAAATATATTTAAAGAAAACTCCACTGTTTACACAGTGTTTTCATGATAATGTTTAAAAATCTTTGCCATTAAGGTGTGAAGTGTGTGTTATCTCTGCATAGAGACAAAGAAACAGAAACTTGAGTAAGCAAGGGACTAACAAGGAATGGATCTATTATTCCAAACAGCCTCCCAAATATGAACCCTGTGTGTCTTCAACTCCCAAGCTGTCATGAACGAGCCTATTAGGTTTGATGGATTTTTATTTCCTAGTTATTTCCCTGTTAGCATTGTGCTTTCTTAGTTTTGCTCGCTCCTTTCTGTTTGTGTAGGTAAGTCAGTCATCCCCTAACTTTGAGCTCAGGGAGATATGGAAGAGGGAGATAAAGAGTGGATTTTGGAGTCACTGGAGTGGGCTTAAGTCTTGATGCCATTGTTTAGCCTCTGTTGGACCTTGAACAATTTCTTGCTCTGTCTATCTTTATTTTCATATGATGGAGGTGGGTGTCATGAGCTTCTTCATGGGTCAGAATATAAGCATGCTTAATGAGTATTCATTTGGTTGCTGTTGTTGACCCATTTAGAACAATCCGCTCTCTCTCCTTCTCCCATGCCACCACATTGCCTTTTGTTTAGTCTAGAGTTTTTAAACAAGTACCCAGAGAAAGGACAAAAATGGGAGGTGAAGGAGCATGGACTAAATGGAGAAAAGTATCAGATGTGAAGAAACCCAACCATCTGAAGGCAAAGAAGAGGAATATTAAAAGAAATGTATAAATGTGTTCTGGCTAGACTCGAGAAGAGAAAAACAGCTAAAAATGGCACCGCCTGTCCCAGCAGACATGTCCTGGCTCAGTAGAACTTGTTCTGAATCCAGAACCAGTACAGGAATGTGGGCCCCAACTCAACAACTTGAGGGAGGGAGAAGGGAAATATGAAGCAAGCTGGCTTTAGGAGGGAGGAAGTAGGATGGCAGGAAGTGTCTCTGTATAAATCTAACTACCAGTTGGGATGTATTTATGCTTTAAGAAATCACTTTTTTTAAAAGAGAAATGAGTTACATTTTTGCTAAGCAACAAGCCATCAAGGGCATGCTTTTAGTCAAGATGTCAGTTACTCAACTCATTAAAATATTAAGTGAAACACTGGTGGCAATTGCACGTGTAATCAATTTTGTCTGCCAAAGTGTGCCTTTCACTGGACAACAAAGTTGATCAGAGCTTTTTCATGTTATTATTTTATATTTTCCTTCCCATTAGATATATGGTATAGTTTTTTTTTTCCAGCAAACAAAGTGGTCATTGCATTTGGGTAGAGGTGGGAGTGGTAATACTTTGAGACCCAGGGGCACTTCACTGACTCAGAAATCTACCTCTGATTGGTTAAGGAACACACTTCCTTGAATTTGTAAAGTAATACTAAGTCACTCAAACAGTAGTTTTTTTTTCCTTTATTACATGTTAGAACTACTAGCTGTGCTATAGTAAATGCAGATTTGATTCCAGGAAGAGACCCTTGGAGACTATGCAGGTCAGCTCACCTGCACAGAATCCCATGCTACATTCTCTTCCAGTCACACTTGATGTACATTTTCTATGACTTCCCTTCCCAGGCTCTGCAATGAGAAAGGAATATTGATTATCGGTGTTGACAGCAAAGAACAGTTATGTAAATTGCTTCCTCTGGGTATTTTTACCCAGGAATATAACAAAGTACACACTGGAAGTGTAAAGCTGTAACCACATTACTGAATATTTGCTTATGGAACTTTATGTAGAACTCCCATGGGTAAATTCATATTTTGATGGTTAAATATAATGAGAGTAAGTATTTATCAAGTGTTTATAAGTATTAAGAATTGCATACACACACACACACACACATACATATATATATATATATATATATATATATATATTACACAGAGTCTCATACAGCTCAGGCAGATCTTGAATTCACTGTAGGGTATCTGAAGTTGACTTGAATTCTGATCCTCTAGACTCTATCTCCTAAGTGTTAAGTTTATAGATGTGTGCCACCATGCCATACTGAGCTGGGTCAAGCATTTTAAATGAGCAAACTCACTTACTCTTTAAACCTTATGTTCGGAACTATTGCAGGCATCAGTACTTGCTCTATTCTCAAACTTCTGGATGCTGGGAGAGTACATGACACTTCTGGGTTTGGGCATCAGCCTATTTCTCTTGTTTTTCTGACCTGAAGTTCTGTGGGCACGGGAGACATCCACAGTCAATTGTGTTATAAGATAGGATTGAAATTTGGGAACTTGTGTCTTCAATAACAGGCAGGAGGGGCTCTACTCAGTGGATTTGTTTTTATATTTTGGAGTTATTCATTATAGAGAATCCTTTCAGAGGAAAGTTTGGAACAAAATGTCAGCATCTTAAAGAATATGAGTCATACAGAGACCCACATTGGAGCCCTGGACTAAGCTTCCAAGGTCCAAATGAGGAGCAGAAGGTGGGAAAACATGAGCAAGGAAGTCAGGACTGCAAGGGATGTGTCCACCCACTGAGACAGTGGGGCTGATCTAATGGGAGCTCACCCAGGCCAGGTGGACTGGGACTGATGGAGCATGTGATCAAACCGGACTCTCTGAATGTGGCTGACAATGAGGGCTGACTGAGAAGCCAAGGACAATGGCACCGAGTTTTGATTCTACTGCATGGACTGGCTTTGTGGGAGCCTCGTTTATTTAGATGCTCACCTTCCTAGACCTGGATGGAGGGGGGAGGACCTTGAACTTCCCACAGGGCAGGGAACCCTGACTGTTCTTAGGACTAGAGGGGGGGAGTGGAAGGGAAATGGGAGGAGGGGAGGAGGTGGAAATTTTCAATAAATAAAAAAAGAATATAAGTCATAGGCTTTGTTAACTTCCCATGGGAGGTCTTACCCTCTCTGAGGAGTGGATAGGTGGTAGGGTGGGGAAAAGATGGGGAGAATGGGAGGAGGGGAGGGAGAGGGAACTGGGATTAACATGTAAAATAAGATTGTTTTAAAAACAAAATAAAATCAAAAAGAAAAGAAATAAAACTCAGTGATACAAACACACACACACACACAATGTGAATCACACACAGAGAGCTATCTCTCTCAAGAAGGCCTGGGGACAACCTTTGTACGTTAAATGAACACACACCTTTCTCTCTCTTGGAGGGTCCCATTTCCTCTGTTTGCTTACATGTGCTAAGTTTTACTCTGAATCCTGGCTTTCTCTTGAAAATCGTCTGGAAACCTTTTGTATTTTTAATTCAAGTGCCATCCTCAGTGTCTGCTGGTGGACTTTAGTCTTGGAATCTTATCTCTAGCTTGTAGTTTTTCCTGAGTTCCATGTACAACTCTAATAAAAGTATCTCTGTGTTGAGTATTATTTTCTCATAATACTCATATTATTATGAATAATATAAAATATATCCCAGAGGAAGAAGGGAAGCTTATATAACTCCAGAAGCTAAGGAAACTTACAAGGCCAGGACATTCCCAATAATTACAAGACTCACAAGGCCTTGTCTCAAGATTATTTAAGCAGCTATAACAATTGCTGGGGAGAGGTTACTCTCCCAATGGCTGAGCTGCCTCCAAGTTGTACAATGAGGGGCTCTGTTGTAGGAGGCTGCTTGTTTGTTCCTGGCTGTTCAGTCCCAAAATACTCACACAGAAACCATATTATTTGCAATAGTATTTGGCTAATAGCTTAAGTGTACTTCTGGCTAACTCGTATCTTAAATTAACCCATCTCCACTAATCTGTGTATTGCCACGAGGCTGCGGCTTACTGGTAAAGTTCCAGCATCTGTCTTAGGCGGGGCTACATGGCTTCTCCTATTCCACCTCTCCTCCAGCATTCAGTTTAGTTTTCTCCACCTAGCTCTACTCTGCCCTATTGGGTCAAGCCAGTTTCTTTATTAACCAATGGTATTCACAGCATACACAGGGCAATCCCACAACAGGTGCAGCTTTCATGAGTCATCACTCACACTGCCCTGGGGCTTTTGGGGTACAGATACCGGGTTATCTATGCTTCTGTAAGTAATCCCACTACACACACTGGTTTGCTAAGGCTTGGGTGGAATCAGTCTCTGGTCTGTCCAAGGGAGCCATAGCTTTTGGTGAATAGATGGTTGTTCACAATTCCCCAGGAAAAGCCTCCTGACTCTTATCATTCTCGCCAGTTGTCCCACGGATTGCGCTCCAAGAAGTCCACCTCACTGCCATCTGCCCATATTAATGCTCCCATAGAGGTAATGAGATACTATCCACTTGGCAGGCCGCGCACACCAGGTGCCATTGTTTGCCATCGTTTCTTCCTTCCCCTCACCAGCTTCCCCTGTACTCAATCAAGCAAGCCTTTCTGATTCTACGGACCGAGAATCTCTTGACACCGTCCATTTTGTGCCCCCACCTCCATTGCTGTTTTCTGAATCAGACCACCTTCACTTCTCATTCTGATGACATTTCCCCCATCGATCCATCCCATCGATCAGTTTGCTTCCATTCTGCACCCTGCCGCTGCACTGATCCCATCAGTTCTGATTACAGTCCTGCAACAGCTTTACCATGCCCTCTGGCTGGACTTCAGCCTCTTCTCAATAACCTGTAAGACTCTCAGTGGGGCACACTCTGCTCATCTTCTCAGCCTCCTCTCCCTTCCCCTCTCTCTTCCCTCTCCATAAACACTCGAACTTGCATGGACACCGCTTCCTCCACTTCCTCAGATAAGCCCTGCTCCCTCTGACCCAGGCCCATGTGTATACGCTGTCCTGATAGGTGGAGAACAGCTAGGAACTCTGTTTCCCCATTCATATCCCCATTTTCACCTCCGGGGGAAAAATCCTTGACACACTAGGCTCCTACCAGGGGCTTCCTCCCTTCATGTTTAGTCGATGGTTCTACAATCCTGTGTTGATTTATCCGTATATCTCACGTGGATTTCTGTGGAAGGAGAGGCCCCTTCACTTCCCAGGTGTGCCCCGTGTTGAGCCGAGTCTGACTTACACACGGTAAGAACAAACACAGCCCACAGATGTGTACTGATGGAGCACATACATTTGTAAACTTCCCCATTAGCTTGCTCGACAGGCTGATTTCTGCTTTTCAACCAGAACTGAGATGTGAATAGAGCAGGTTTTAGCAAACAGATTTGCCAAGGGCATGGTTTAAGCCAGTTGCTTTCTTTCTATATTCAGGAGCTCTTTAGTCCCAAGCATGGCATCCCTGAGCAGAGAGGAGGAGATCGCAGGATGGTGGAGGGTCCAGACTGGGCACTCAGGATACCTGCATGATAGAATGATTTCATTCTCCTAAAAATCGCACTTAGAAGTGTCATACTCTATACTTTGTATTAGAACAAAGGAAAAGAAAACAAAAAAGGGAAACCAGCTATGAGAGCAGGTTTTCTAAAATGGTTCTAGCATGAAGCCAAGGACATTGCCTGAGATAGAGGCAAATGCTGTGGTCTCCGCAGCACCCTGGTGTTCTTCAAAAGGGTCCAGCTTTCTTAATTTTTTTTACAGATATGGTGGAATGTTCGTGCTAAGCTCGTACCTCTTATTAAATCAATTTGCTTAAATAAGTAACCCACTGAGAGTTGTCTATTGAAAACTCTTTAAAGATGTACAAAAGTCCATTTGATCTTCACTGAGCTTGTCTATCATTTTCAGAAAATTGCACCTGTGTTCTAGAGTACTTTTTGCTAAGTAGAAGGAGAACCATGTATAATCAGACGTTGAAAATTAAATTAAGCCTCTCCTTGGGATTCTGCAGGCCTAGTCTGCCACCTCCACAAAAGTGTGGGTAGAACTTTTACTTTTTACCGTTTTTAGTGAAATCCTGGCCTCATCCCCAAGACTGCTTTCTAACATTGAAAATGGTGATCGAGAGAAAGCAGTCTACGGGAAGGAAAAGCTTAGGGCTTCTGTAGTCTCGCCATCCATTCACTTATTCACGCCTGCGTGGTACCAAGCACATACAACATTTGTTATGTCTGACAGGGCCCCTGCTTCCGTGAAGGACACATCGCAACGGGGGGGGGGGGGGGTGGGGACAGCAACTAGGAAAACAAGAGCGTCTTGAAGGGCGATGAGCTGGAGGAAGTCTGTAGGATGATAGGGTGCTGGAGACAGGTACAGTGGGGGGGGGGTTTGAAATGGAGGAGAGCAGCTCTATGAGGGAACATTGAGACGACAGGAAAGAACCAGACACACGAGGAAGTTTAGGGAAAAGCCCTTCAGTATAGGGCTTTTCCCTAAACTTTTCCATTTCCCAGTGGCTTCCCAGGTAGCTTGCTATCTGGTGTGGAAAGAAAGCATCTGTCTTCCTAGCTGCTCCTTCCAGTGCCCGGGGTCACACAGGGATCAGAGGAAAGGCCCCAACGACTGCAGTCCCCTAAGAGCACAGGTCGCTTGAAGAAGTAAGCGAGGCAGAAAAGATCAGAGGCGTCCTGCCATCCTGCATAAGGAGTTACACCTTAACGACAAATGTTTGCCTTTTTTCACTCTTACATTTAAAGAAAAGTAATCTTGAAACCGAATGCAAGATCCAAAGTAAACAGAATGTGGCCTTAAATTTTAGGGCGGTTTAATTACAGCGTGTGTTCTTCCTCTCGGCCACTAGAGGGCAGTGCTGCCCATCAAATGCGGGAGGAGGCCGGGGCTCAGGGCCGAGGTTTATAGGGAAAGTCCATCCCATAGGCAAATTTCTGCCTTTCCCTTTTCTCTCCTGTGCGCTCCTCCTCTCCCTCCCAAATCTCACTGTTTGATTCCCTGATGCCTAACGTTCACAACAAGCATTACCTCTAAGGAAATTTCATGTTTAGAATAAAACTCGGATTCTCCAGAGGGAAACAAATCAGTACATTTAACCTTGTTGAAGGCTGTTGTGAGCCTTCACAGCGAAGGAAGCTCACTGGCTGCAACCCAGATCCACGCGGGACAGGGACCGGGCTTCCTGCAAATCTATAAGAACACGAAAACGCATAGCTAAGGGGGCAAGGGTCGTTGTACCATCAGTGTACTGAGACCCTGAACGCCAGGGTCTCAGGTTTGGGTGACAGCCAGAAGTCTTCTTGACACACTGGCCTCAGTGGGCGCTGGGATCTTGGGACTTCTTTCAGAGCCGCTCAAACTTCAGCCACCTAAGTACAAACTACTTCTTCACTGGTCCTTCTGTGAAGTATGAAAGAGAATGAGTTGACAAAAAAGATAAAGGTGACAGGATTTTAGCTATAAACAACATAAACTCAGGGGTTTCAGATACGATGCACAAATTCACATATACACAAATGTAAGAATTCATAATAAGGACCCTGCTACCTTCGAAAGAAAACTTCGAGGTACCATTCAGTAAAAATGCGCATGAATAGGCAGAGACAGTAATGCAGCCATCCAAAAATAAGTTTAGACTTCTTTTACTGAGAACTGGGTTGCTACCTGATCAAGGAAACACCAGTCGTGTACCTAGGCAGTATCTACTGGTGAGAGAGAGAGAGAGAGAGAGAGAGAGAGAGAGAGAGAGAGG